>NC_087169.1:21348641-21361141 GCF_035594125.1 Scylla paramamosain | reverse complement strand
TTTTGACATACATGTGAGGTTTACATTTTTTTTTCATCACCCACTCAAGATACACTGACACAACGTTCGTTCATCTCTGTATTTATTATTATTTTTTTTATTAACAAATGTTTACCTATCGTACTATCTTTTGATAAATATGTTTTTTTTTTTTTCATACGACCTAACAGTCCAGAATATAGGTTTTGAACCACATATAAATTTCAGAGCATTTCAGAGCATTTTATCACTTATTTAAAATGGAAAATATGACAATGACTTGCAACATATTTACTTATTATTTTCTCTTTTTCTCATTCTTAGTTTTCGTACATATGAATGTCAAGGAATTTTATAACTTAATTAAGATGCGAAATATATATAACCATTTCTCCTAACATTTTGTCCCAGGAAAAGCTATGAAAATAAATCAGTAAATATATGGACAACCTTAAGTATTATTATGCAGACTTAAATAACAACACATTTTCACTTAGCCAGGGGCATATTCAATACAGATGTCCAAGTAGCAGGAAGAGGACGCAGCCACATACGTATTTAAGAAAAGGTATGTGCAAAAATAAATTTATCAGACTCGAGTAACAGACCAGTTGTGTGTGTGCGTGTATGTGTGTGCGTGTGTGTGTGTATGTGTGTGTGTGTGTGTGTGTGTTTGTATGTGTGTGTGTGTGTGTGTGTGTGTGTACAAACATGCGTACATGAACTTTCGGTATACATAACGAAATGAAAAACCGAACTATGATGTTGGAAATGCTTGACGGTGAGAGGCTATAGCAGCAACAGCCAGTAAGATGCACTGGAATGTGATGGTGAGGAGGCAGCAAGGTTCTGATTGTGGGAGGACATGCCTATCTCATGATAAAGATGTTGCCCACCAGTGGTCTTGCTGCCCTGCCATTCCCACACGTTGGAATGCTGCACAGATACAGTAATACATGAGTAGCATTCCTCACTGGTTTGTTTTCTTCCCGTGTTGGAACTAGTTGTGTGTTGAAAGGAGGGGAGAGGGGGAAGGGTAATATAAAAAGATGTTTTTTTATACTTAAGGAAGAAAAAATATTAGTGTGAAATATTAACACACACTTCTGGTAAAGTTTACTCATGAAGCGATGCAGTGAAATGTTTTAATCTCTCTCTCCTGCAGTATGAAAATCCTCGCAGCAGGAATTAATCAGCATCACATCCGACCTAGTGTACAAGATGAATTTCTAATGTTTATTTCCCATTCTACTTCTAATTTTGTCTTAACAATGGGAGTCTGACTAAATACATGCATTTGGTAGTGAAAAAAAAAAAACATTACTTGACTAACAAACATTAAGACTTTTTCAAAACTAATGCAGTGCACACCTATTGGATTCTTGGTATGGCAAAACAATAATGAAATTTGTCCCTTGCACGTGGAAGAGATGGGAAGACTAGACTAGAGTGCTGTTGCTGGCAACCCTCATGGTGGGAGGTCCTCCCCGGGGTACCCCGTCCCTCGCTTGCTAGCCTAAACCTGAGCGGAAAGCCAGTCTGGGAGATGTGCTTGGCCGTGAAAGTTGCAGCTGACTGGCAGTCGTGTTTCTGTCAGTGGTGGAAGTGGTTCTATACTGTCGTGCTCTGAGGATGGCGGTGTGTGGACGTACCCGTGTTCAGTGTTGTTCATTGCTTAATCATGGTGAAGTGTGTAATCTTGTGTCGTTGGTTACAAGTGTGTGGTGTATGGTGTTCATGGTGTTGGGGGCATCAGGATACCTGCCTCAACCTTCAGGCTCACATGACCCACACGTCTCATCATGGCGTCGCCGAGTGCCTAGTGCTGGCATGGAGGCCCTGTGCATGAACGCATGAGGATCAGTCAACCCAGCCCAGTTGGTTCTCAGGTGAAAGGGGAAGGTAAATTTTTAATTAAATAAGCCGCATCCTGTTCATAACAAAATTACTTTAACTCTTATTCACTGTTTGAATGAATCTTCTGTTTATAGAAAAAAGTTTTCTTTTTCTTTTATCCTAAATTCAGGTGGGAGAGCCTCCCTTCTAACAATTTCCAGGAAAAAAAAAAAAAGTAATAATAATTTGAGCAGGCCCTTGCACGGTGCACCAGTGCCTGCGTGCTGTGCTTAGGTGCGTGGCTGCCATTCACACAAGCCGTCACACTTGCCAGCAGTGAGACAGGTCAGCAACTGTGATGTGCAATGCTAGTAAATGAGATTCGGTACCGCAGGGCTCATTACAACAGATGCGAAATTATTATTATTATTATTATTATTATTATTATTATTATTATTATTATTATTATTATTATTATTATTATTTTAATTAATTAATTAATCAATTAATTAATTAATTAATTAATTTTTTTATCTTTAGTGGAAGTGTAGGTTTGTTTTATTTTGTGATAATGGTGTTCTCCTCTCCTCCCTCCTCCGGGTACCTCATTGATGGTACAAGAAAATCTACACTTCGTCATTAATATTATTATCACCATGCCTGTGATTCTCTTCTCGCAGAGGACGAGAGGCACATCTGTTGTCTCGTGTTGAGAGAGTGTGGCCACAGCTAAAAGATAAATTGTTAAAAAAAAACAAGTAAATAAATAAGTGATATCGGTAATGTAATCTTGAATATATTTCCCAAATCTCTCTCTCTCTCTCTCTCTCTCTCTCTCTCTCTCTCTCTCTCTCTCTCTCTCTCTCTCTCTCTCTCTCTCTCTCTCTCTCTCAAGTGAATTGCGAGGGTAGCGAGACAAAGCGTCTGTTTGCATCCATCCCCAAGCCTTTCCTTTTCTTTCGCCACCCTCACAGCTGCACAACGCCCCGCATTCAGCATCTAATAAACATGTGAAAATAGGAATGCCTGACAAGTAGAATTGACTGGATAAGTATTCAGAACGGAAAGAGCAGTCATGGAGTGGAAATGCGAGATTTAAGGAAAGGCTGAATATATTAATGGTTAAGCTAGAGGGATTGAAGTACTGTAGTGTGGAGTAACTTACATGCAGACTGTCTATTGACTGGCTTTACTACGTTTTGTTGTGTTACTCATCACATGGATATTTCTTGCCGGTCTCCCTCCCCTACCTCTCATGTGCCACCGGTGTTGCATTGTACGCAATTCCTTCGGCTTCGCCTTTTATGTTCCAAGCTACACTTGTCTCTTCATGCACACTGCGCCTCCTCTCATATTAAAACACAAATTACCATAAAAGCAAGCGTCTATATCATCGAAGCATTAACTATAGCTGTCTTTATCTTTTACTTTTTATGCCTGTCGCTTTTATACTGAAGCTTATTTTTCTCTTGTGTTCATGTACACTAGTGGAGTCTATATGAAGCGCCTGATTAAAGCTAAACGTTTGATGCTCTGTGAAGTTAACTCTCTCTCTCTCTCTCTCTCTCTCTCTCTCTCTCTCTCTCTCTCTCTCTCTCTCTCTCTCTCTCTCTCTCTCTCTCTCTCTCTCTCTCTCGGCGCGAACTTCATTTGTTTATGTCTTCAGGCAGCACTTCCTTTCCGAGCAGTGATGGCACGTAAAGGCGACATCAAGCTGTCCGTTTCCTATGCTTTGTTCTTTGACCACGACCATTTTCAGACCCCAGAGATGAGTATCCGGGTTCCCACGTAGTTTTCCCCTGTTAATAATGTTGAAATCTTGTTAATCTGGCACTTGAATCGTAAAAACATTCTAAGAAACCCGCGCCACTTGAGCCAGAGCGGGGCAGAAGCGTTTCAGAGATTATGGTCTTGAATTATGGTGTGGTTTGCACGAGTAGGTGGTGATGGCAATGGAGGGTGATAACTAGTAAAAGAGGTTGCCCTGTTTCCGCGTGCTATCACTGCAGTGGCTCCTCGTGATTAGATAAGAACGAGTTAAGTGGAAGAGGAAACGGGGAAGGAAACCGATGAGAGAGAGAGAGAGAGAGAGAGAGAGAGAGAGAGAGAGAGAGAGAGAGAGAGAGAGAGAGAGAGAGAGACTAAACTAAATCATCACAGCACTTCAAACAAGGATACATCCAAGGCAGTAACATAAAAGATAGGATTTCCGTGTTTCTTAATGTGATTTGTAACAATTTTTCCGCCCTCTACAAGCAGTCACAAGTAAAGTCAGTTAAAGGGAACAGCCGTCTCTTCCTCCTTATGTATCCCCTCCTCCCCTCTCCTCCTCCCAGCCTAACCGTCGTCGCCTCGAATGTGCCGGACAAATGTCTTTTTTTTTTTTTTTCTGCCACATCCTCTGAAGCTCTCGGTTTGCTTTGTATGTTTGTATGTTTGTATGTTTGTATTAATGATGATGTTGTGTCTGGCTTATTAAGTTTGTATGTATTTGTTGCACTGTATCGTTTGTTTGTGTTCTGGTTTGTATGAGTGTGTATGTATGTCTGTCAGTTAGTAGGTCTGTCTTACTCTCTCTCTCTCTCTCTCTCTCTCTCTCTCTCTCTCTCTCTCTCTCTCTCTCTCTCTCTCTCTCTCTCTCTCATACTAAACCCACCCCCGTTCGCTTGCATAAAGGGACAGTAGTATCGCAGGAAATACTTCAGTGGTTATCATTCCACACCATCCTTCGCACTCTTGCTGTTTATATAATGCGCGTCCGCTTAGCACCTCTCCTCCAGTCTCTTCCTCCTCTTCCCTCTCCTCCTCCTCCTCCTCCTCCTATTATCCTATCCTCAAAGCTTGTTGGTGCCCGAAATTCTATACAATAACTCTCTCTCTCTCTCTCACCTAAGTAATCGTGGTGTGGATTCAAAAGGCTCCGCTGTCCTGTTGAGACTGCGATAGGGGCGCTCCACTCCTCCACAGCATCCCCTTCCTCCTCCACCTCCTCCCCTGCTCCTCCCTGCACCTCGACAGCACCACTCTCCTGTTGTTGCTCTTCTGTTTCTGCGCCGCCTTCGTCAGGGTCGCCGGCGTGAGAGTCCAAGTCCTGTTTAACCATGAAAGTGTACATGCCAAAATTGTCCAGCCAGTTCATAAGGGCGTCATCCAAAAACTGGTCCTCCACGTGGTTGGCTGCGGAGAGAGAGAGAGAGAGAGAGAGAGAGAGAGAGAGAGAGAGAGAGAGAGAGAGAGAGAGAGAGAGAGAGAGAGAGAGAGAGATAGTGTTCAGATTATTTGGTCAAGCGTTTGTTTGTTATCTAGTGGTGTTGATTAACTTTTATTATTATTATCATTATTATCATTATTATTATTATTATTATTGTTATTATTATTATTAGTAGTAATAGTAGTAGTAGTACGAAAGGAGGAGGAACAGGAGTATTAAGAGGAGGAGGAGGAGGAGCAACAGTAGCAGGATTATAAGATGAAGAGGAGGAGGAGGAGGAGGGGAAGCAGGACTCAATTTCAGTCACTAAAAATGCTCCACATCTCACCGACGGCGCGGCGTGTGTCATCATTCACTGTTAGTTTAGCGGTGACATCACCCACGGCCACGGCCACCACCATCACCGCCACCACGTGCACGGACAACCACCCTCTTGTTTCCTTCATGTGTGTGGCGAAGCTGTCGACAGATGAGTTGGAGGAAAAGAAGGGGGAAAAAAAAAGTCACTGTGATTCTCTCTCTCTCTCTCTCTCTCTCTCTCTCTCTCTCTCTCTCTCTCTCTCTCTCTCTCTCTCTCTCTCATTCTTAAAGTTAATATGATAACCTTTTTCTTCTTTTCTTCTCGCCCCTTTCTTTCTTTCCTCTTTTTTATATATATTTTTTCTTATCATTTCTTCTTTTTAATTCTTTCATTCCTTTCCTCAAAATGTTAAAGGGGGTAGCTGGTATCAAGCTTCCATTTTTGTTTCCTCTTCTTTTCTTTCTTTCCTCAGTCTTATCCTTAAGCATATTGTTATAATCTTATTTTCCCTTTATTTTTCTTCATTTTTTTCCTCTCTTCAAAAATGTAAGTGAAGGTGCAGTACGTGGCTGGTACCGTCGTTTTCTTTCTTTCTGTTCCAACCTAACGCAGTATAACCAGCATTAGTCATTCTCTCAGCAAGCCCCGCCCTATTACCACGACACACAAAACCCTGCCTGGCATCACTTTTAATACCAGTCCTGTCTTATTTCTTTGTTTAGAACGTTTCCCTTGGTGTTAAAATGCAGTCTCTTTCACTACACTGCTTAAGGGAAGTGTGTGAAGGTTGCGTCATTCTTACTGGCGAGATAACACTCCCACGCACCCTCTCTATCTCCTTAGTTTCAGGGAAGTTGTGTCGCACAGAGCACCATCTGAAATTCATGGGCTCTTCTTCACTACTTTTAAAAGTTCTAGTTGAAGTTACACGAGTTTTTAAGTCTTTTTTTGTGTGTGGTTCTAGTGACAAATTAATATTTCTTCGTTATTACCTAGAGAAACATTCGTGAAAACCCGGCCAGCTGAAAATGGACGTGATGAGGATGATGCGTGTCTCTCTCTCTCTCTCTCTCTCTCTCTCTCTCTCTCTCTCTCTCTCTCTCTCTCTCTCTCTCTCTCTCTCTCTCTGTGTGTGTGTGTGTGTGTGTGTGTGTGTGTGTGTGTGTCCATACTAGCAACTTTTTACAGTGCTCTTAGAGTTAAGGAAGAATCATAATAGTGAAGAGAGATTACTGTAAACTTTTCTTACTCCTTCATTTCTGTCAGCCTTTAGTTGAAGAAACAAGGCATCTACATCAGGGTTTAGGGAAAAATGACTTAATTACTTCCTTTCCTCCATAAACCGCCTCGTCATGGAAAGCCTCTATCACAGTAAATCTCTCCTCACAGTTGATTCCTCTTAGCACAATTTATATCAGTTTACTTCCTAATCTTGGGGTTAGTCATATGCACCGCTCTCTTTCTCTTCTCTTTCTCTCACAGTTGGTTCCTCTTTTAACACCCTTGTCTAGTATATTCACGTTCGTATTTCTCTCGCTTTAGTTTCTTTTTTTCTTTTATGACACTCCATCTTGCCGTAGTGTTACTTATATTCACGGTAGTTTCTCACCCCAGTTTTTTATTTTTTTTTTCTTACTTTTCCATCAGGACATGTTATATTTTTGTCGTGGTGGTAGTTGCAGTGGTATACGAACCTAATTCTCTCTCCCCAATCGCTTTTATTTACTCACTGATTCAGTGTCAGGACAAGGACACGTTACAGCCTTGTCTTGCATTTTCATTTTATTTATTTATTTATCTATTATTTATTTATTTATCTTTTTTTCCTGGAGTCTTTACATCCTGGTGTTGGTGGCTGAGTGGCTAAGTAGAAGGGAAGACATGGGTGCGGTAAAACAGAATCGAGTTGCTCTGACGTCAAACCCTCCTCAGACATTACGTGTGTTTGTGAAGGTCACACTGTTACTGTATCATTAGACAGGAGTAAGAGATGTAAATGTCAAAAGGAAAAGAAAAAAAGTAAATGAATAAAACAGTAATATTTCAAAATTGATACAAAAACTACATTACTACATGGCATTACTTTAGTCTTAATAAGTTGCTCTTGTATGCGTTTATGAAGCAAACATGGGCTCCAAGCACTTCCCATCCAATGTAATTAGATAGTTTTGCTGCCTGATCGTTTCTCCTGTAATCAACGACTTGTTTTTAGACACTTTTGTATCATACTCCCTTGAATATTTATGTAGTCATTAAATAAATAACTTACTCTCTCGTCATCTGTCTCTAATTTGTAGCCACTGGCGGTCAACAAAGGGCGGGGTTGTCACTCGACCATTTTTTCTTGTTTTCCCTCGTTTTCTTTCACTATTTTTTTCTTGTCAGTGCTCATAGACATGGTAGAATATTCCCCGCATCTTTAGAGCATATAAGACTATCATATTATCACTGAATTAAGGTGAAAATTTGAAGGTAAGTTAAGAAAATTTGTTTCCGAGTCGTTTGTTTTAGTTAGAAATTGTTTGAGTGACGACCTTGTTGTTTATTCCATTTTCTTCCTAATTATTTAGTCTATCTTGCTTTCTTTTATATGTAAGTAACTTCAGGATTCGGTTTACATGTGCGTTTACTTGGGGCGACCATGTTAACATCTTGACATAGTGGTGAATTAGTCGAAAAGACGTCATTCTTCGCTCGAGAAAGTATATAATATACTTAAATATTACAGACACTGATGTCTCTTAGCAATAAGTTAAGCCTCCTCTGAACTCGGGCCGCTAGGGTATCAAAGAAAACCGAACTTGAAAGGGAAAGGAAGAAAACGAGCGGGAGTGTATAACAGGGGTAATTTAGGTGTTTTGAAATAACTCAAAATAAATCTACGCATTGCAACTTCCAAGGTAGCGTGAAGAAGGAAAGAATGGGCATGAGTCTGTGGCAGGGAGGACTTACGTATTCTGAACTAGGAAAAAAAAAGTCCACGGTTTGCAACAGCCAGGAATGTGTTAAGGGGGACTTAGTGTGCTAAAATAAATAAATAAATAAATAAATAAATAAGTCCAGGTGTTGTATTACCCAGGGTAGTGTGAGAAGGGAAGGAAAGAACGCCCAGGAATGTTTCAGGACTTGGCGTTTTGTAATAGTTGTGTTAAGATATATTACTTTTTAACTTATTTTTATCTCTGTTTATAGTTATAAAAGCACTGAAAAAGATCTCTCTCTCTCTCTCTCTCTCTCTCTCTCTCTCTCTCTCTCTCTCTCTCTCTCTCTCTCTCTCTCTCTCTCTTCAGTGTATTCATACAAACAATTTTTTAGCTGCTCTGAGAATTAAGAAAGGGCAACCTTCTTATACTTCCACATCAAACTTCCCTGAACTTGTGATCCTGAGGTCAGTGAAATATTACTATTACTAATTAAGACACTAAGAAATAAATCTACGGGTTGCAACTCCTAGGACAGCGTGAGGAGGAAAGGAAAGAACGGGGGTGGGGGTTGGGGGGGGGGAGGAGCGTGTGGTAGGGAGGACTTCGCTATTCTCAAGAAACTCTATGAAAAGAAGGCTATATATTGAAACTGCCATGGTACAGCAATGAAGGAGAGAGTGGCCAGGAACGTGTGGCAAGGGGAACTTATGATAGGCGTTCTCAAGTAACAAGGAAGACAAATCCACGGGTTTCAACTTCCAGGGTGTCGCGAAGAGGGGAAGAAAGGAAAGACATTAGTGTGAGACAGGGAGGACTGGAGTATGCTTATGTGGTATGATTACGGTACTGCACCTGTTTCGCTCTGCCAGACTGTTAGTTTTATTGGTAAAGGAAGGTTTCATTGCGCTCAGTATATGTGAAAATGCAAGTTATTATTATTCATTAGTGTTGTCATGTGCCACCACCACCACCACCACCACCACCACCAGCACCACCACCAATCTTCACTATTTTGTACTACTGGAAAACTCTAACCTGCTTTGAGAAATTCACAGACAGAGAGAGAGAGAGAGAGAGAGAGAGAGAGAGAGAGAGAGAGAGAGAGAGGGAAGCAATCTAAAACTTTTCATCTCATCCATATTGTGTGTTGGATAAAGAAAACGTTGCATAGTTTTTTTTTTTTTTTTCAATGGGAGGCTTTTTTAAAATGTGATGTACTGGTTAGGTTTATGTATCGGGGTTAGGTTCGTGTGTGTGTGTATGTGTGTTTTCTCTCTTGTTTGCATGTTGGCATAAATTAACTCTCTCTCTCTCTCTCTCTCTCTCTCTCTCTCTCTCTCTCTCTCTCTCTCTCTCTCTCTCTCTCTCTCTCTCTCTCTCTCTCTCTCTCTCTCTCTCTCTCTCTCTCTCTCTCTCTCTCATTACCATCAACCCTTTGATGACTCACCCCATCCACTCATTCTCTCTCTCTCTCTCTCTCTCTCTCTCTCTCTCTCTCTCTCTCTCTCTCTCTCTCTCTCTCTCTCTCTCTCTCTCTCTCTCTCTCTCTCTCTCTCTCTCTCTCTCTCTCTCTGCCCCCGTACTGCTCCATATACATAATAACCCTTAGGACCCCATCTCTCTCTCTCTCTCTCTCTCTCTCTCTCTCTCTCTCTCTCTCTCTCTCTCTCTCTCTCTCTCTCTCTCTCTCTCTCTCTCTCTCTCTCTCTCTCTCTCTCTCTCTCTCTCTCTTTAGTCATTCCCGCACTGTAATGTCGTGGAATGCATGCGTGTTATAGTCCCATTTTGCATGTCTTTTACCCCACTTGCTTATCCTGACATTAAAACAAGGGGCAGGAGAAGGAGGAGGAGGAGGAGGAGGAGGAGGAGGAGGAGGAGGAGGAGGGGGGAGGAGAAGGAGGCGGTGCTGTGTGAGGCAAGGTTCGATGTTGCAGAGTTAGCAGTGGTATGTACAAAGTTAGGTTGCAGTGTTATTGTTAATGTAAGTATATGATATGGAGAAAAGTTTGTTGTGTTTCTTTTTTTTATAGTAATACTTTTTTTTGTTTATTTATTTTATTTTAAGTTAGTATTAAGATTTTTTCCATTATTTGTCGGTTTGTTTATTTTTTTTTATTCTTACTTTTGTGTTTCCTCTCTCTCTCATGTATAATTATTTATTCTTACCTTTATTTACTAGCATAGATTTATATTCGTCCTCTGCCAGCTTCCTGCATTTACTTATTTTTTTCGATATTTCCTATTCTCTCATTTCTATTTTCATTCCCATCCTCATCATGTCAAATATAACCTTTTTTCCTTCATTTATGCCTTCTTTACTCTTTTCATTCCTTTCGCTCTCTGTAATTACTTATCTTTCCATTCCTCATTGAGAGCCATGTCTTTCTTTCATAACCTCTCTTATCTTCTTTCTATTAATCTTCACTACCTATAGTTCTTTATATCTCTAATTTACTGTATGACTCGTTTAAGTTCTCTCGTTTCAATCATCTCTTCTTTCTTTTACTGTATATTGTTATCATCCCTTTCTTTTTCCGCAGTCCTCCATTACTTAAGCCGTCTTGTCTCTTTCAGCTGGAAGTCGAGGATCTCATTTGCGTGTCATGTTACGGCAAAAGACGACAGCTGTGGTATGGCGTCGTAAAGCAGACAGGAGTAAGCAGTGGTGGTAGTGATGATGGTGATGGTGGGTCCGGATGTGGTTGTGGTCACGTTTGGGGGCGGGTAGTGGTAGTAGTAGTGGTGGTGGTGGTGGTAGTAGTAGAAGTCTTTGTTGTTTGTGGTGGTATTGGTGGTGGTAATAGTTGTAGTAGTAGTAGTAGTAGTAGTAGTAGTAGTAGTAGTAGTAGTAGTAGTAGTAGTAGTAGTTGTTGTTGTTGTTGTTGTTGTATGTGGTGATAGTGGTGATGATAGTGTTGTTGTGCACGTTTGTGTTTTAGTGTTGATGGTAATGGTAGTAATGGTGATGAGAAATGGTAGCAATGATGATAAGAAATACCTTCATACTCCTAATCTCGACTACTTTTGATAAGCTATTTAAAGTTATTATGAATTTCAGGAGTGCTTTCGTAATTCTAGTGATAAGTTAACAAGGATTCTGCAGCCAGTAATAATAATAATAATAATAATAATAATAATAATAATAATAATAATAATAATAATAATAATAAAACTAACTTTGACAATCCTTTGCAATCAATATAAACTTGAAATTAATGAATATATTTTTTTCTAAAGATTCACCATCATATTCACTTTCATCATCAAATATTTTCTTTTTACACCAATTACTTTTCGTTCACCAATTTTAATGTTATAATTGGCGTGTAGAGATGTTGTAGGGGCAGAGAAGCTTGTATTTGTTGTGATGTGGTGCGGCGCTCACATCACCACCACCAGTACCACCACCCTACACACCACCACCACCACCACGACCACCAGCACATTTCATTATCATTGTGGTGTTGATATGCGATGTCTGCACTGAGCAGTTATCATGACAACTTTTGAAACGCACGAGAACACTCCACTCGTCTTTCTCCGTCTCCTCTTGGTTTTCGTTCTCATGCCTTCCTTCTCCTCCTCGTCTTTCATCTTCCACGCCTGCTCCTGCTCCTCCTCCTCCTCCTCCTCCTCCTCCCCTTTTTGTCTTCGTTCTTTTGTTGTCCTGTTCCTCTTCTATTTCGTCGTCCTCGTCTCCGTCCTCTTTCTCCTCTTGTTTCCCATATGACCATCCTTCTTTCTACTTCTTTTTCATGTCCTCCTCCTCCAGCCATAGTCCACGTGCACTCTTCACTACACACACACACACACACACACACGTTTCACCAGCGGCGGTAACATAGTAAACACAAATTTCACCGTAAAACGTCCACTTTCCCCCAGCACACACACACACACACACACACACACACACACACACACACACACACACACACACACACACACACTCAATAGCACCAAGGAGGACACATAACGCTATAAAAAAACACACACAAGCACTACGTTCAGTCAATTCACTGCACAGTACACACACGGCGTCCTGGCGTTCCCTCTCTCCCCACGCGCGCCACACACAACAAAGAACATAAGGAACCACCACTCACTCCCACCGCTCTGTCTGCGCGCCGGGGACAGACTGGGGGCTCTCTGACTGTTCGACACGGGGGCCTCTTGGGGCGGACTGGGCTGCGTTGGGTGAGGCGTGTCACTGCAAAGGGTGGAGGAGGAGGAGGATAAGGGAGACGCC
>NC_087169.1:21336141-21346141 GCF_035594125.1 Scylla paramamosain | reverse complement strand
TCTCTCTCTCTCTCTCTCTCTCTCATACAGTTCCTCCCTCTCACAGCCCTTCCTTCTCTCCCTCTCTCCCTGTCCCCTTCCTTGTCCTCACTCCCTCCTTCCCTCTCTCACACAGCTGCTTCTACTTACCAATTAATGGTCGTTGTGATGTTTCCTCAAGTAGTACAAGTCATGAGAGAGAGAGAGAGAGAGAGAGAGAGAGAGAGAGAGAGAGAGAGAGAGAGAGAGAGAGAGAGAGAGAGAGAGAGAGAGAGAGACCTTATCTTTTTGTTTTATTTCTGTTAGTTTGAAATGTAGTCAAATTTACTTTTTTCTTCTACAATCTATGTTTTGGTGCCCCTGCCAAGGACACCTGTATCAATATTTATTGATTGCAATTGGTTACCTTTGGAATGTCATGATTTCAGTTTCTCAGACGTCTACCACTCAAGTATTTTGTCTGTCCATGAAAATAATTCCACGTTGGTATTGAAAGGGATTAGTGAGAATTTGTTGGCTATTGGTAAGGTAAGGTCAGGTGAAAAGGAAAATAAGGCACTGAGAAGAAAAATAGAAAAGTAGAATGAAAATCAGATGTGAAGGCTGTTACTAATGTGTTTTCTAATAATTTCTACTCTATTTGCAGCTGTAGACATGAACAAAAAGGAGTTATGAGAATAATACGAATTATACTAATGTTATGTGTTAAACTATTACTTCAGACAATCCTTTATACTCTCTTTTGTAGGAAAGTGTAAACGTTTTAATAAAGAACGGAAACTTAGCTGTTAGTTTGTTGATATTGCAACACAAACTATATTATTTTAGATCAACCCTTTACATTTTCTCTTATAGTAGTTGGAGATAGGAAAGAAAACGTATCCCAGTATCCGTAACTGTTCTATAAGGCTACTAAGGTTTGTGTCTTCGGTCCTAGCTTAGAGAATACCCAAGAGAGAGAGAGAGAGAGAGAGAGGGGTGGTGTGTGGCTACGTTAGACAAAGTGAAAAAAAAAACATAATAAGGCATAAAACAGTGGATTCCCCCGACATAGTGAGACGAGTACAGATTATACTAACACCATCGTACTGTTTCAGGTTCACCGGTGAGGGCAGGTATGAAGAACACATGGGGGTGGGGACGTGTTGCCATATCCCGCGTTCCAGTTTGACGGCAGAACTCCATGGGATAACCTCACAGCTTCTAACATGACCCCATATCACCAGCACCAGAGAGGAAGGGTGCTGGTGTGATCAGAGTAAGTCAAGGAAGCAACATTTTACCGAATTGATATATTTTACACGTGTGGTTTATGTTTGCTGTAGACCTAAATGTTGTTACCATCGCGGCCCTGACAACAAGCAGAGATTTTTGTTTAGTTGTATGTTAGTATGAAATTATGATGATGATGAGGATAAAAAACGAAAGACTAGTTTATTTACTTAAAGGGGGAGGGATTGTTTAAATATTATGCATTATTTTTCTTCTTACTACTACTACTACTACTACTACTACTACTACTACTACTACTACTACTACTACTACTACTACTACTACTACTACTACTACTACTACTACTACTACCACCAATAATAATAATAATAATGATAATAATAAAACTCTTGAACATACATCTTTTTATTAGTATGGTGAAACTTTGCATACGTGTGTGTACGTGTGTGTAAAAGAGAGAGAGAGAGAGAGAGAGAGAGAGAGAGAGAGAGAGAGAGAGAGAGAGAGAGAGAGAGAGAGAGAGAGAGAGAGAGTGCGTGGTTGTTTTTTCTTTTCAATCATCTTTAATATCACTCGTAACAAAACACACACACACACACACACACACACACACACACACACACACACACACACACACACACACACACACACACACACACACACACACACACACACACACACACACACACACACACACACACACACACACACACACACACACACACACACACACACACACACACACACACACACACACACACACACAAGATATCTGCCTAACTGCACGCCATGCCATCCCGGGCTGCAGGTAACGGTGGCTAACAGTGATGAAATGTATGATTGTCTTCTTAAAGAGCAGGATAACTGTTTGTATTGAGGTAGGACGCTGGGAGCAGGTAACGGTGTGTGTGTGTGGACAGTTATGTGTGGATCTCACTTGATCACGCGACCCCATCTCACGCACCATGGGACTTTAAAGGGACAACTCAGGGTCACCCTACAACATACCATTTAACAATTTTTAATAAATTCTGTCTCTGCAATATATTTTGGCATCTGTTAGGCTGTTCTATAAGTTATAAGTCAACAGTCTACTGCTGACTGCCATCACCAACCCTAGTCAGCGCTACATTATTCACATTATGAAAGGCAGACGTCGATCACTGGATAGATAGATAGATAGATAGATAAAACAGATAGGTAAATAGATAGTTGATTGATCATAAGTACTTTAAATAAAGAAAAAAAAACACTAATGGAAAAAGAGGTAACAAAAATGTTTTAATGCAGGTAATTATTTGTACCCCCTTACAGTCCATACAAAATAATTTTATGAAAAAGATTTATTTGAAATGCTGCACCTGGGTAAAAAGGGCAATTTTGACAAAAAGGGCAATTACGTCAAACTAAATTACACTATTAAAAAACTGGTGGCAGCGGTGGGATACGAGCCAGCGTATCAGAAAAGAACATGACCAAGAAAAATAATATGGATGTCCAAGCTCATCACAAAAAGGCACGTGCCTGCTCCGTCCGCTGTCATGCATTGATCAATATACATATACATTAATACTATTTGGGAAAAAAAAAAAAAAAAACTATCCTCATTTTCCTCTTGTTCCTGACCCTGCTTGCCAAGACAATCCTTTATAGTGTGGTTCGTGGAGATAGTTGATTCCCTGGTGCGCAGTAAGAATTTTCCACCAGGAGGAGTGTTGCACCATGTTGCACAACTTTAGATGCGCACATTCCCATTGCCAGATTTTCTATTGCCATGAGTTGCTTTATTTCCAACTTAATTAAATAGGTAGGCAAACACTGAGCTGCAACATGACTGCTTGTACAACTGGCAGGTAGACATTTTAACTATTACTTGTGAAGACCGCGCGATTGCTTGGATTTTTTTTTTTTTTTCGAAGAATACTCAGCATGATAAATCAAGGTGATAAGATACCGAGTCTACTAGTAATAAGTAATAGTAATATTGCGCGTGGTGCCGTCTGTTGGTGATAGAATGACTATTTTTCCAATGAAATTATTTTGGTTGTGTGGCAGTGAACAAAGAGAAACAACGGATAAAAACATGAACGACATATATATCACATCCGGTGCGGTTATGGCCTCTCCATTATCTGTGGGCAAGGGCAACCACGCCTCAGTTCTAGATATTCGAGAAAGGAAACACCGTCATCTCTTTAGTAATATATATATATATATATATGATTGTTTCCCGTTTGTTTATTTGTTTCATTCTAATGAAACTTGCTTTGCAAACTTATAGAAAATTGTCGAATTTGTGTTGCACTACTCATTCAGATGCTGACAATGAATAAAAAAATAAAAACGATCCGTAACAAATGTGATGGCAACAATCTCTGTGTACTGTAGCAGCTATGACGTCATCCTCATCAAGGTCCCACGTTGATACCTGAGAAGGGAAGTATGTTTGCTGTGGGTCTAAAGCTGATTACGTTATTTGAATGAAATCTGACTATATAGAATGAAGGATCTTTACAAAAAGATTACCATAATATCGCTGGCCTGTGTTCAAAGTACACGCAGGAGCTCTTGTCAGTATGGTGCAGCAGGGGCGTGGTCTAAGTTGGTAAGAGGCGGAGATGCCAATCTGCCAGCTTATATATAGCCTTGAAGCACTGGAGGTTGTCACAGTCGTGGCAGTGGATGAGGTGGTTATGTGGTCCCACCCATTCTGACCAACCCTGAACCAAAGACGGGAAGTACACTGCCTAAGACATACCAGTTCATGGCGAGCACTATTTCAGCCTTATCCTTACGCGTCATGTTGATGTGACAGGCTTCCATGACTCTGTAATGTTCATCTCTTCTCATTCTTCATGTTAGAAAGGATTAATCAAACAGTGAAGTGACTTCCCGCGGTTCTTTATAGCTGTAGTGTTGGGTGGCATGTTGTGACAGTGCAGCCTTACAGTGTCACGATCTCTTTCCTCAGTTTTCTTGTAACTTGCAGTGGAGGTCGTTTTTTGATGCGTCATCCACAACCAGGCGGGAGGAACAGCGAGGGTGTCACTCTCTCCATCTGGCCCCGAGATTCACAGCTCAATATAGTCTGGGAAAATTTGTTTGTCGCCCACACACTTTTCCTGTTATGCCGTGAAATTGATTTTATCGGTAACAATAAACAAAGAACCACAGGAAGGCGTAACAGACGATGGGCAGGTAGAATGACATACTGAAGATTTGCTGTTTGTTTTTCCTTCATGTTCTCACCACGTGTCCACCCACGCACTGTGTTCGCTTAACTTGATAGCATGTGCGATAATTGTGCGGATCCTGTGACTCAATAGGAATGATCTGGTGCAAGAGTATTATGTCAAAAAGCATCTTTGGTAATAAAAGAAGTAATTTAGTGGCTCAGTCCTTTCAGTGTCTGCCTTGCATTACGACACAGCACAATTGAGGGGAATACTATAATTTAATATAAACACGCACGAAGACTTCCTTATTTCTTCTGGGCGGTGTTTCTCGGTCGCAGGTCAGCTACAGACTACGGACTGGATGGAAAATTGCCTGTTTCCCCTCGTTCACTCCTCCCCGTGTCGCCTTTCTTCCCGTCACTAGTCGGTGAGCATGTAAACAGAGAAGGCAGTGGGCCCTCTCATCTTTTAAGCCTCCTTGCAGTGACAGTGACCGGCGTGACATAAGGCGTGACATAGGTGTGGGCGGGCATTGAAGAACGGGTGTCGCCTTTTAAGACATTATATTTGCCTATAACAGGGAAAAGAAGAGCGAGGCAGAGAGATAGAAGCCAACACATACTGAATCTGACCACAGAAAGAGGGAGAGAAAGATAGACCTTGTGGATACAGGTTAGAGACTAGGAAAATAATGTCTTACGAACATGCTTGTAAGTTACTACTACTACTACTACTACTACTACTACTACTACTACTACTGAGCGTTCCTGTCTTTCTTTTCTTATTTAGTTGTGAGTCAGATCCTCTTGTTTTTATAATTATGTACCTTCATGTTTTTGTTCTGTGGTGGTTTTACTGATTTTATAATGGTCTTTGTACTTCTTTCTTCTTTTCACTTCACAGTTCTTGTTCATCTTTGTTTTTCTTTTCATTACCATTATCTTGGGCATTATCATTAGTTTCTTGTTTTCCTTTATTATCACCATCTTTCTTCATCATCCTCAGTCTCCTCTTGTTCCTCTTTATCTTTTTTCATTCCTTCCTCCATCCATGTTCTTTCCTTCATTTATATTCGCTCTTTAGTATCACACACTTGTTCTTCATGTGGTTATCTTCAGAAGTTTTCGTCACAAATCTACACACGTTACAGGAGTGACCGTCTGAGTGGCTGCACGTCTAATGCCTCACCTTCCATTCCATTATCGTGAATTCCTGACTGGAAAATAAATAAATAAATAATAATAATAATAAATAAACAACCAGTACCTCTCTCTCTCTCTCTCTCTCTCTCTCTCTCTCTCTCTCTCTCTCTCTCTCTCTCTCTCTCTCTCTCTCTCTCTCTCTCTCTCTCTCTCTCTCTCTCTCTCTCTCTCTCTCTCTGCAAGGGTACGTACTACTTCATTATTATTATTATTTTTTTTTCAGTATCTATTTATAATTGTTTTCGTGTTTGAATTAGTTGCAGCATTCTTGTTCTGTTATGGTCGTCCTATTGACTCCTCTTTCTCCGACTGTGATTGCAGTAGTAGCTAGCTAGCTTCGTAATGGTAGTATTCTTCAGCGCTCTTGTTCTGTTATGGTCGTCCTGTTGACTGTTGTAAAGGTCATAGGCACGATAAGCCTGGGTTCTATGGATGTTTTCCCTTTGACGAAGCAGTCTCAGTTAACTATCACTACAATAACAAAAAAACACGCTTGAAGACCTTTGCAACCGCCACGAGAGCTTGTGGAAAGTATTCAGACAAGGAAAAGATTTGCGGATGTGGTTACAACTCCAGCTCGTTGTTCTCAAGACGGGCTTTGAATAGGGCATTCACATTTGAACTGCACCAGACGTTGCTTCTGCCAGTCTGGTGGGTAGGACGGATGGTCGCTATTGGTGGACACACACCTCCCCGTGGTTGGCTGAATTCATATTTATCCTGCACAACGGTCTCTGATGTTATGCACATACAGAGAGAGGGAGAGAGGTTAGAGAGGATCCATTCAGTTAAGAACTTCTGCCCTCATCAAAGCACTAAGGGCATACTTGTCTTCTTTTCCTTCTTCCTTGACAACAGAAGGAAAGACAAATAAGTGGATGGATGAAAAGAAAACTTAACATGAACAAACACTCGAATTACAAAAGTAAATACGTTTACTTATTTATAAAATGAAACATAATAAAATAATTTCAATAAAAAATGTATGTGTTCATGAGAAGTTCACACAGAGGAACGTAGAGTTGTTCTTGAGTAAAACAGCTATAAGAATGAAAACGAACCTGAGAGATCACCGCAAGTAAGGTCTAACAACATCAGAAGTAGTGCAGCTGCCACTGGAGCGAGGTGCACAGCCACTTGATTGCATCACGTTACCACACACTTCTAGTTGCCGTGTCCGTTTTTTCTGTCGGGGTTAAGTCGCTGCAGAGTTGCCTAAGCAGATTTTCATGTGTATTTCTCCCTCTGACAACAAAGATTATTAAACTATCACTACGACAATGAATACCCCTGGAGAGCCTATGAGCTTCTACTAGATTCTTACAAGTAGTGGTGAAGCATTGCAACTCTAGATAGCCACACGGCCCTCTTGTAGCTTAGTAACTGATTTCTGCGTCCATGTGACCAATGAGTGAGGTTTTCGTTTTCCTTGTTATCGATTTTTCTTTTCTTTCACTTTACTTCGTTCGTACACTTCGTCATTACCGGTGTTACTGTGGAAAGGCAGAAGAAAAGAAAGAACGAAAGAAGACTGATTGATAGATCGATCGATTGATACCACGGTATAAATAGAAAGTTATAAATAGAAAAGGAAGATAAGAGTGAAAAAAAAAATAATGAAAGGAAGCGAGCGGATGACGAGGAAATGTGTGTGTGTGTGTGTGTGTGTGTGTGTGTGTGTGTGTGTGTGTGTAAATATATAAATCTAAGAAATGTCATTTTTTTCCGGATTGTACAACATTGCGCGTTCTGGAAATGACTGGTTCTAAGCTGCTGTGATCACTGCCCTCTGTGTGTGTGTATGTGTTTTTTGAAATGTCTGGCAGTGCTCTCTCTCTCTCTCTCTCTCTCTCTCTCTCTCTCTCTCTCTCTCTCTCTCTCTCTCTCTCTTAAATTTACATGACACGTTTTGCTTGTCAGTTTACTTTTCCTTGAACTTCCTGTGCTGAACGTTTCTGTCCACGTTTGCACACACACACACACACACACACACACACACACACACACACACACACACACACACACACACACACACACACACACACACACACACACACACACACACACACACACACACACACACACACACACACACACACTTCATTCTCAGCAAAACTAATGTATGTAACGTAGAAAGATAGGCGTTTCAAGATGCACACTATTTCACAGTAAAATAAGTCTATTGAAGAGCAATGCGAGACTGTGTGTGTTAGGCGTTTCAAGATGCACAATATTTCACAGTAAAAATCATTCTATTGAAGAGCAATGCGAGACTGGCTGTGAAAGAGAAGTTTTATTATTATTTTTTATTTATTTTTGTTTTTCATGTGAGAGAGGCACTGGCTAAGGAAAACAAGAAGAGATTCTTGGTGTTCGTCTCTTGGAACGTCTTGTTCTTGTTCTTGTTCTTGTTCTCCTCCTCCTCCTCCTCCTCCTCCTCCTCCTCCTCCTCCTCCTCCTCCTCCTCCTCCTCCTCCTCCTCCTCCTCCTCCTCCGTCAAGGAATACACACAAACGTTTGGGTAAATTGGCCGTATACACGACGGCTACTTGTATGAGAGAGAGAGAGAGAGAGAGAGAGAGAGAGAGAGAGAGAGAGAGAGAGAGAGAGAGAGAGAGAGAACGGCATTAGCCTGTTTTTGTTTACTGGTATCTGCGCCGCTCTGTTCCACATCAGCACGTTGAACACAGCTTGTGATCTTCACGCTCAGGTTCTCTCAGACCCTGCTTTCACTAAAGTATGACGGTGCCAACACACGAGGAAATAGTATCGCTGTATTCCATTACTTGCAGGTAATGACGTAATATTGTATCCTTTGTAATGAGGAGGAAAATGTTGCTGCGTGCAGTTAAGCTCTAGAAGCCAGTGTGAACGGACGTGTTCCATGTGTCCAATGGCACAGCGCTCCCACGTGTCACACACCCAGCAAGGGGAGAGTAGAAAGGTACTGACCTGATAGGTTTCCACCTGAGTTTTAAGGGGTCAACAACGGTGAGGATGTCTGTCTGTATCTTGCTGCCGGAAAGTGGCGTCACGCTGGGCAAGGTTGAGCTCCAGAGCTGCATGAGAGAGGTGGACAGAATAGGGTTGAGAGAAAGAAGCAAGTCTTGTGCAGCGAGGCCGCAGGAGGGGAGGCACGCAGTTAGCAAGATCACAAGAGCATTTAGCATGAAAATAGCGGTAGAAGACAGCTAGAGATGCAGCATTGCGACGATGAGAAAGAGGCTGAAGACAGTCAGTTAGAGGAAAGGAGTTGATGAGACGAAAAGCTTTTGATTCCACCCTGTCTAGAAGAGCGGTATGAGTGGAATCCCCCAGACATGTGAAACATCTCCATCCATGGACGGATAAGGCCCTTGTGCAGAATTAGCAGCAGGGTGGGGGAATGAGAAATAACTGGCGGAGACGTCTCATAATGCCTAACTTCATGGAAGCTGTTTTATCTAGAGATGAGATGTGAAGCTTCCAGTTTAGATTATAAGTAAAAGGACAGACCTACTAGGAAAATGCAGCTGCGCAGTAGTGATGGCGTTGTGGGTCATAGAGAGAGCCACAGGAAGCTCGAACCTTGTTTATTTACATTGAGACTCTTCAACTTCTTCAACGGAATCACATTTAACTTCTTTCAAAGATTGAATTGCTGTGTTACCCTCTCTGTGTCTCTCCTCCAAATATATAAAAACAAAGGAAATATTTATAGAAGCTATAGATCAGTAATAAATGACAGCTTTTGCTACGTCTTGTAGTATTTGAAATCAAGTAACTCTTCGAAAACCGAATTATGGAACGGCAACCGAAGCAATTAAGAGTTAAAATTTTTGTTCGAAACAGAGTTGTTCGGAAAGATAGTTGTTCGATAATCGAGGTTCCACTGTATTTACTACACACCTGTGGCCCAGGTCTGGCCACGGCACCTATTACACGCCTTCCACTCTGCCGACACACACACACACACACACACATATATATATATATATATATATATATATATATATATATATATATATATATATATATATATATATATATATATATATATATATATATATATATATATATATTTATTTATTTATTTATTTATTTATTTATTTATTTATTTATTTATTTATTTATTTATTTATTTATTTATTTATTCATTTATTTATTTATTTATTTATTTATTTATTTATCTATTCACCTACTTATTTATTAAGTACATCAAGGAATTAATTTAAGAAGGCTCCCGGCGAGCACGTGTTCACCTGCTGCAGCTGAGATTGTCTAATGTGACGCCATCTCTCTCTCTCTCTCTCTCTCTCTCTCTCTCTCTCTCTCTCTCTCTCTCTCTCTCTCTCTCTCTCTCTCTCTCTCTCTCTCTCTCTCTCTCTCTCTGTGTGTGTGTGTGTGTGTGTGTGTGTGTGTGTGATATTT
>NC_087169.1:21303641-21331141 GCF_035594125.1 Scylla paramamosain | reverse complement strand
ATACTAGATATCTTTTAATTTCACCAGTCAACCTTAACATATCATTAGCTTTATTCAAGGGATTAAGTGACTATATTGGCCAATCTTTATTTCACTGCCTTATCAGTTTTACTTTTTTATTATTATTATTATTATTATTATTATTATTATTATTATTATTATTATTACATATTGATTAGTTCAAAATAACCACCAGTCAACTTTATTGAATTGGTTAACCCTATTCAAGTGTCTAGTTACATATCTGTTTTATCTTTTGTATATTTGCCTTTCATTACTGCAGCTCATACTATCTGTTTTACAGGGGTTTAATTTTCATTCTGTATTGGTTATTTTCATGATCACTAGTCAGCCTTATTGATCTTGTGATTTATTTATTTATTTTTTTTATCCTTATAAACAAAGCATTTTAATTTCTTTCTGACTAGTGGTGGCTTATATGAAGGCACTTCTTCATCCGTAAATGGAGTGAAAGGTTAAACACACACACACACACACACACACACACACACACACACACACACACACACACACACACACACACACACACACACACACACACACACACATTTCCTTGAGTGAAATGAAGGCCATATTTTTTGGTAGGCTCAGATTGCTCTCTGCAGTGCTGCACCTTTGACAGTCTTTTCCTGTTATGCACTTAGTTGCTTCAGTGTTGTATTTCACATCTGTTATTGCAATGTTCACCCTTTTCTTCATTCAATACTATAAGTAATTGTCATAGGAGGTTAATTAGATTTTTTTTAGACAACAGAAGCATTCAGACCACAAAAAATAATTATCCTAAAAAGTAATATGATTGAAAAAACTGTCCAGGAGTAAAGGGTTAGTAATTACACACATTCCACCTCCCCCTTTCAACAAAATGCTCTCATTCCCATGCTGTTCACTGCCTTTTCTTTGTCCACTTTCACTCTCTCAGCTACTTCATTTGCAAACTCCGGGAAGGATGCCTTATTGTGGCTATTTGTTGTCTTATGCTTAATCGTGCTCTTGCTCTTCCGTCAGCTATGAGCACTACTAAGAAGGGTGTGAGCCGGCTGATGTTAAGCTTTCCATTGGTAATACTGTGCCCTTAATTGAACTATTTTGTTTTAAGGAAAGCAAGTTGTTTATTTTATTTATTTACATATTTTCTGCAATTTTAGTTTAGTTACCTTTGATTCTGAAGTTTAATGCTGTATTAACAAAACAAGTTGCCATTTATCCCCCATATTTTTTTCTTGCCCAGCACTTACGGGACGATTGACGCAGCCTCGTAAGATGTCAAATTTTCTTATGCCCTTAGTGTGTCTCCGTTATTATGTCAATACTGTTTTCATCCATTGTACAGTACTATCCACTCTTCACTTTTGGATTTGGTTTCTTTATTTTTATCCCTTTCACTGCTAGGCAACTTTTTTTTCCCCATAATAAGAATATTGACACTATACTACAGTCCCAAATAGATTCATAGTCTAGAAATTATAAGGTTTACCTCCTCATTGCTCTTTTGTTTCCAGTGTGACCTTGTAGACTTTCATTATATTACTGTAAATGTTGACAAAGGATAATCTTGGCAGGGGAAAAAAAAAAAAAAAAAAATATATATATATATATATATATATATATATATATATATATATATATATATATATATATATATATATATATATATATATATATCTTCCACCTACTTTTTATATTGTAAGATTTAATTAACAACTCACTACATAGATATTTCCCATTAAATTGCATCTCCTTTTTGATAGTCCTATCCACACCTTATTAAATTTCACAACTTTCACAGATATTTTTCACTGTATTGTATCTCTCCTTTTCAACAATCCCATCTACAGTTACCTTAAACTCCCCAACTTCCATGGATAATTTTAATTAAAGTGTATCTCCCTTTTTAACAATCCCATCTGCTAGTTCCCTTAATCTCCCCAACTTCTATGGGTAATTTTAATTAAACTATCTCCCTTTTTAACAATCCTGTCTACAGTTCCCTTAAACTCCCCAACTTCTATGGGTAATTTTAATTAAACTGTATCACCCTTTTTAACAATCCCATCTACAGTTCCCTTATACTTCACAACTTCCATATATATTTTCATTATATTTTATCGCCTTTCTGATAATCCTATTTATGGTTCCCTTGTACCTCACAGCTCTTCATATTTAACGTACCCACAACTCTATTCACAAGTCGTTTTATATTTAATGCGCCTACTTGTTTTTTTTTTTCACAACTCTTTAACGTAGCGAGAGCCGAGAGGGTGTGGATAGTATGCCGAGCGTACAAGACCAGCTCCTCTGTAGCGGAAGAACGTTGCGCGCCAGACATTCCTATCATCCATTAAGTGTGTCCGTCCCTTATACAGGAAATAACTTTGAGTTCTACCCACGATAATAGTGACACAGCGGAGATTCATGTAATATACAGTCGACCCTCGTTTTGCTAGCTAGTTTCATGGGAGCCTCGCAGAATATTTTTACAAAGTTCATTCTAAATTTTGCCGTAAAGCTAAGAATGACGAAATCGAGACTGAAGTAAGTAAGGATGGACTGTATGAACTGTATGAAAGAAAGTTTGCCGAAATTACATCTTACTTTAACTAATGTTATTCTAGATTTCTTCTTACAACTAATCATCATAGTTACGTTTCCGTATGTTGCTCTTGCCTGTGTATATCAGACAGCCTCTCTCCATTAACTCATTCAACAGTAATATGTTGTTGTTATTGTGCAGTTTCTTCCACATGATTACTATTTAGACCCACATTCTCAAACACTTTCTTCTCTCACGCTGTCACTGGTGCCACAGAACCAACCGGGGTGCCTTCACTTTTTAAATCAATCTCACATTCTCGCGAGGACTACTTTCGATAGGTCACAGAAACCATTGGCCCCGTTGTCGTAGATGTTTTTCCTGTTGATTTAGTAGAATCTTCGTGAATCAGTCATTAGGATCGTGAAAGCACATTAAAAAATCTCCAATAATCGTTTCACTATGGTATGTGATACTCAACAATTTTCAACACTAATATAAAAATCTTACATAGCATCAACAAGACAGAAAAGAGAATGTTTAGTCAATATGATTATAAATGACTCAGTGGTTTGTGATTAAAAAAGCATGTCAAATAACAGTGAAAAGGCTAAAAGTGCTCGAGATACGCCGAAACGTTTATGAATATAGATAATAGATACATTTTCAAGCATCTAAATAAAATTCATTTACTTCTAAAATAGTTATAACCAGGTAGTCAGCGGGTTCGTATTGAATAAATCCATTCCTTAACAAAGCGTAAGGTATCAAAACTACAGGAAAAAAAAAATTACAAAGGCAGTCGAACTTGCACCTTGTGAATCATCCAATGAAACACTTGTTCTTAAGACTTGTTCGATATTCCCTTTCGATGTCGTCTTCTCTTGAACCCACACGATGCAGATAAGCTGCTACGTCTCGACCCCGCTGGGTGCAGTGCTGAAGGACGTAATGAGATAAACGAGGAACAGAGGCAGGGGGGAAAATTATGTGATAGCCTAATGGAAGTATAAGTGAAATTGTAGATTATGAGCAGAGAGAGAGAGAGAGAGAGAGAGAGAGAGAGAGAGAGAGAGAGAGAGAGAGATAACATGATGCGGAAACAACAATGTAATACGTCATGGGCAAGGGGAGACACAACATGTGCAAGTGGTGAAGGCAAGAGTGAACACGTGGCGGTTACGAAGAAAGGATAAATGAACATTAGGAAAAAAAAAAAAAGTAATGTGATGAAACTAAAGGTAAATTGCAAATAGAAGAGGGCATCAGGAGAGCTAGTTAATAAGACAGACGACGGATGATAAAGAAGAGAAAAAAAAAGTTATAAAACATGGAAAGAACACACGAGCACATGGCAGGTAGATTATAACAGCAGAGTAATGCACAGAATAAGGTATACAGACAAGAAAATAATAAGTACGTAGCAACCGTGCTGTTTAAAATTAGTTCGTTGCGGGAGTTGACATGGAGACGGTCTGGTGCTGTCCCCCTTGTTGTTCTTCTTACTCATGAAGCTAATTCAAGTAACTGATGCGTATTCAGAAACGCTTTGTTAGCTTACTACTTAAATAATCAACTAAGTTCTCAGTAGTGTTTTTCCTGTTAATAATGTAGAAATCTTGTTAATGTCACTAGAACATTATAAAACCTGTGTAACTTCAACTAGAGTCTCTTGAATAGTGGAGGTGCGGACAGAAGTGTTTCACAATATTATAATTATCTACACAGCGAGACTCTTTGGGGCATGGACAGTTCAATGGTGTGGGCGTTCAAGTCTCTGCAATTTTCTTGGTCCCGCGCCAGGCCGGGCAGCGCCGTATGACGCGAAGAGGCAAGGCAGGCTTCGGTGATGTTTCATGCATGTTGTGGTGAGCCAACAGTGGACAGGAATGATGCGTCTCACTATTCGTCAGCACGTTAAGATCTTAGAACTCTGAATAATACAGAATGTTGCAACCCTCTTGGCTTCAGTGTGATAGGCTGCAAGATTGTCCAGTGAATCACTCTCTCTCTCTCTCTCTCTCTCTCTCTCTCTCTCTCTCTCTCTCTCTCTCTCTCTCTCTCTCTCTCTCTCTCTCTCTCTCATCAGACCTGAGTCAAACATTAAACATAGTGTGAAGTTTATTATCTGCTCATGGCCAAATAAGAACTCGAAAAACAAATGGGAAAGCACACACACACACACACACACACACACACACACACACACACACACACACACACACACACACACACACACACACACACACACACACACACACACACACACACACACACACACACACACATTGAAAGACGTATGCCAAAAGCCTCACGTAACATATAACGATGGATGCAATTTGGACGCCACAGTAACAGTAATGAGAGCATACATCACCAGCCACATGAGTCACTACGCTTAGTTAATGTGCAGGAGTAATGAAAAATGAGCGATGTCTGGCGTGCTTGTCTGGGGTTAACGTCTGCCGGTTGAGTCTTGAGCAGTTTGCGGAGAAGCGCACCACCGCTTTCGGACATCGCCGGGAAAGGAAGTGAAGCTTCAGTAACATCACACGACTTTCCTACTGACGGGGAAAGTCATGTGGGTTGCTAAATAAGATTCTTAATACATTCCCTCTTCCTGGCTTTTGCTGTTCTTCCTAACATACGGACGCGGCCAGCTGGTAGTGTGATCAGGACTCAGACGCGTTTTGCAGGCGAGGCATGGAGGGGCAGTGATAAGTAGGAGGGATGCATTGCCAAAACGTTTCGGCGTCTCTTGCCTCTCTACTCAGTTCCAGTAGACTGTAGTGGGCATTATTTTTTATTGTTTATTTATTTATTTATTTTTATTTTTTTTATGATTCTGGTGATAGTTTAGGAAGTGTTATGCATCGTCAATGTAAAAAGACACCCATTATTATTATTTTTTTCTTTTATATGAATAGCTTAGTGTAACAAAGATTTATTTAATTATTTATTTATTTATTTATTTATTTTATTTATTTATTTTTTTATTTTGCACGAGTACCTTAGTTTAACACATTCTGCATCATGAATAGAAAAAAAAGACATCCATTAAGTAAGTTGTATATATTTATCGATGCAGATGAGTGTTTTAGTTTAACACATTCTGTATTATAAAAAAAAGTTTAAGAGATTTATTTGCATTTACTTGCTTATTTATGTTGTGTGCATGGATACCTTAAAAATACTGCATTATCAGTCACGAGGTTTATTTATTTATTTATTTGCTTAGTATCTTAGGCTGACGGTGTTGGGAAGTGTTAGAAAATTTGTTTTTTCTTCGGGATGACTAACAAAAGCACAGTAGTAATAGCAGTATCAGTGGCATGTGCTAACTATACTTCAACTTCCAAACGAAAGAACAGATAGTAAAACAAATTGGAGAAGGTTTAAAACATGGCTAAAAAAAAAATGATTCACCAGCCTTTGAAGGGAGTGCCTTGTGAAGACGTGTTGTCAAGGCCCCACGCTCTCACTTCCTGCAACATGCTGAGCGCAGGAGGATCAGTTTAGTTCTAGCATTCTCTCTCTCTCTCTCTCTCTCTCTCTCTCTCTCTCTCTCTCTCTCTCTCTCTCTCTCTCTCTCTCTCTCTCTCTCTCTCTCTCTCTCTCTCTCTCTCTCTCTCTCTCTCACCTAAGTAATCGTGGTGTGGATTCAAAAGACTCCGCTGTCCTGTTGAGACTGCGATAGGGGCGCTCCACTCCTCCACAGCATCCCATTCCTCCTCCACCTCCTCCCCTGCTCCTCTCTGCACCTCGACAGCACCACTCTCCTGTTGTTGCTCTTCTGTTTCTGCGCCGCTCCTTTTCTTTCTCTTTCTGTATCGTTACCATTCTCTTCCTCTTAAACTTCTCCATTTTTTTTCTTAGTCTCTCTCTCTCTCTCTCTCTCTCTCTCTCTCTCTCTCTCTCTCTCTCTCTCTCTCTCTCTCTCTCTCTCTCTCTCTCTCTCTCTCTCTCTCTCTCTCTCTTCTTCTTCTTCTTCTTCTTCTTCTTCTTCTTCTTCTTCTTCTTCTTCTTCTTCTTCTTCTTCTTCTTCTTCTTCTTCTTCTTCTTCTTCTTCTTCAGTCATATGCCGCTGTCTCCTCCCAGTTCCTCAAAACATAAATGAAAAAGAAAAGAAAAGAAAATGGTTGTAGGAGGAATTCCAAGTTGGTCTGTATAGATTCTGGGGTGTTTTGATGTAAACTTTGAGCGTCTGTCTGTAGTCATGGCGAGGCTCGGGTCACGCATTTAAGTTTATTAAGATTACCCTTCCCTTGACCCGTATTCTGAAGCCCTCTACTCTCTCATCACGACTATTTTCAAAGGCCACAAATTATTAGCTGCTTTCTCAAGAATATTCCTGTTATTAATGTAGATATCTAGTTAAACTGTCACTAGAGGTAAAATCACCCTTGAAAGCCCGTGTCACCTAACTAGATGGAACCTTTTGAAAGTAGTGGAGGTGTGGCGCAGAAGTGTTTCAGAATACTAGCCCTGGTCTGCACGGGAAGCCTGGTAATTGACTGACGGTTGGGGCTGACCGGAGGCGCCACTTGTGTGTGACTCGTCGACCATTCTCTGTAGGGAAGGGGGTGCAGAATGACACGCAAATGAAGCTGGAAAATATTGATACCGTGATCCTGTTGAGTAAATGTGAAAAGTGGAGGGACATTTTAAGAAGGGGGTGCAGAATGACACGCAAATGAAGCTGGAAAATATTGATACCGTGATCCTGTTGAGTAAATGTGAAAAGTTGAGGGACATTTTAAAAAACTACTGCAGCTCAAGAGTTCAGTAGATATAATAATAATTGAGGAAGAATCTGTTAAATAAGGTTGAAAATAAAAGGGATTCGATCATCCTGAATCTAAGTGAAAATTGAACGAATTACTTATACATGCATCTGTGAGGTCAAATTACAGTAACTATATAATAATTTAAGGAACACCTGAAAGAACTTCTTGTAGATATGATTGAAAACTGTATTGAACGCAGCCGTCTTGAATTATAGTTGAGGTGTGGACCAGTAAAGATAAACAGGAGTATAATTGAAGAGAGAGAGAGAGAGAGAGAGAGAGAGAGAGAGAGAGAGAGAGAGAGAGAGAGAGAGAGAGAGAGAGAGAGAGAGAGAGAGTTTATTTTTCTATTTGGCGCGCCCACTGCATACGAAGCTTTCCATTTTGACCTCGCGCACAACACTGCAAATATTTAAACATGTGCTAAGAAGGAAAAATTGTGCCGTTTTCATCACCACCGGCATCCACATTGTCTTCATTGTTCCTCAGCCGCCATCTTCAGCAGTGTCTTCATTATCATTTTTATTCATCGTCGGATAAATGAAGTGTCTCTGTCTTGGATTATATTCTTTCTTATTTATTTATTTTTTTCTTGATGCATTACGAAAAAAAAAACTTATTCTTTTTTTCCTCGTGCTTTTTCTTTTTCTTTTTTTTCTGTTGTATTATGAAAAACTTCCCTTATTTTCGCCCTTATAATTTTCCTTCTTGTCTTTCTTTGATGCAGTATGAAAAAAAAAAATTATCTCCCTTTGTACTTTTCAATATGGAGATGACAAGACTAAAAGAGGAAGAAAGAACTAAGGTCTAAATGTCTTTGCATTTTAATAATTTCATATAACCTGTTTATTTATTTACATAGCGCACACAGATATTTAGTTATCCATCCGTGTGTGTGTGTGTGTGTGTGTGTGTGTGTGTGTGTGTGTGTGTGTGTGTGTGTGTGTGTGTGTGTGTGTGTGTGTGTGTGTTTTCCATCTTGCATTTCCTCGTGTCACGTGCGTGATTGCGTCAGGTGTTCCAAGAGCGATGTCATGTGGTGGCTCTAGTGTTGCGTCATATGAGAAGAGATAGGAAAAACTGCAACAACTTCAAATTCCTCATGTGTTTACCCATTGTACTTGATAAGTATGTGTGTATCTTTTACTAATCTCTCAACGCTAAACGGTTGAAAAAAAAAACTTGAATAAATTTTAAACCTTATACTCCAACCATTTTCTGAATTGTTAAGTTGTTCAAATCGCGTGTAATTGAAATGTTAGCCTGAAAGTACTGACCAGAGTGACACAAACATAGGAATAAGCGAACTAAATGCTGAACGAATGAAAAAAAAATATATGATGATTAGATTTCACATTCAAACCATTCTGAATGTTGTTATTCAAACCGTATAGAATTGGAATTAGCCTAAAAATACTTCTAATGATGAAAAAATCAAATTAAATGCTGAACATCATCGCATATTCGAGCCATGTAATCAGAGTGCTAGTCTAATTATTGAATGCCAAAGACGACGCAGAAACTCATTAAAGAATCAAATCGACCTTCTTGAACCAGCATAGTGCAGCAATTCTGAGTATAGAGTGAGAAAGCTGTTTCAAGTTGTTCGCAGCGCTGTGTTGTCAACAAGGAGTGTTTGGAAAGTAAAAGCTTGATTTTCCCAGTCTACCGGACCTTGGTAGAATGTTATGCCAGTCACCGTGTGGATCAAGAACACTTCCAGTTTTGTTAGGAGAAGCGAGGAGGCGAGGAATAGGAAATGATATGTAAGTTTTGTTATTTTTTCTCTTCCTCAGTATCGTAAGATGGTGTAATGAGTAATTGTTCATGAATGGACTAGCATGTTACAAATACAACAGCACGATGATAAGAATGGTAGTTATAATGACGATGATGGCATTAATAATGATAATGACAAGTAATTTCACCACATCACGTCATCCCTACACCTCCACAGCTTGAAGTCGAGTGTAGACTACTATGAATGGAGTAATAATGAAAAAACTATAAACAAAAATAAGAAGACTTTTTTTTTTTTTTTTTTTTTTATGTAAGAGAAGCATTTGCTTGTGTAATAACACTTTCCCAATATACTGGCAACATTCACCACATTAGGCAACACGTACTGGGCGGTAAGGATTCAGTCTATCAGTCGGCACCAAGTTCAGGACCCGTATTCTGAACTGCTTTGTTCTCTCACCACGAATATTCACAAAGGTCACAAAGATGATTAGCCGGGTTTCCATGAGTGTTTTTCCTATAAATAATGTGGAAATATTGTTGATCTGTCACGAGCCATAAAAAAAAAACAGTGGCACTTCAATTAGAGCCTTTTGAACGTAGTGGTGGAAGTGCAGCGCAGAAGTGGTGCAAATATTATAGTATGGCGCAACTAGATATTATTATGCCAGAATACGTAACTCGGTAGAATTCATTGGTATTTTCTTGCGCCACAGCATTCGTCATCGACTGTTTGTTGTGGTTGGCATACGTAAACACGTCAGTTCTCGTGTGTTTCTCCTTGCCTATACATGTTGTTCAGCCTTGGAGCTGTTAAAGATCCAAACTGCTTCTTCTTCTTCTTCTTCTTCTTCTTCTTCTTCTTCTTCTTCTTCTTCTTCTTCTTCTTCTTCTTCTTCTTCTTCTTCTTCTTCTTCTTCTTCTTCTTCTTCTTCTTCTTCTTCTTCTTCTTCTTCTTCTTATTATTATTATTATTATTATTATTATTATTATTATTATTATTATTATTATTATTATTATGTGTGTGTGTGTGTGTGTGTGTGTGTGTGTGTGTGTGTGTGTGTGTGTGTGTGTGTGTGTGTGTGTGTGTGTGTGTGATTATCTTCACTGTCTAATCTGATAAAGTAAAATAAAAATATAAAAGAGAGAGAGAGAAGTTGGAAATGGGCAGGGAACGGGAAATGCATATGTGGTGACGGTAAGAGAGAGAGAGAGAGAGAGAGAGAGAGAGAGAGAGAGAGAGAGAGAGAGAGAGAGAGAGAGAGAGAGAGAGAGAGGGAGGCATTTAAACTCCTAGAACAAAGGAACGGAGCTGTCCCCTTAGGTTTGGTTGGTGTGTTTGTATGTAGAAAGATCTGGCTCCACTGGTGTTGCGTCTAGTATTTGGTGAGGTGAAGTTAAGTGAAATTACTGATGGTTTGATAAGCGTAGGTGAAGTGGGGTAATGTGCAGGTTTGATGAGGGGAGATACGGTTAAGTCATTTTAGGTAAGATCAGGTTAGGTAAGAGTAGTTAAGATGTAAGGGTAAGTCATTTTAGGTAAGATCAGGTTAGGTAAGAGTAGTTAAGATGTAAGGGTAAGTCATTTTAGGTAAGATCAGGTTAGGTAAGAGTAGTTAAGATGTAAGGGTAAGTCATTTTAGGTAAGATCAGGTTGGGTAAGAGTAGCTAAGATGTGTACGATTTTGCTTAGTTTGCTTGTTTTGGATATTCTTTTTTGACAATCCTCTTATCGGACTGGTATTTATATTGAGCTATTGTTTACTCGTTAATTTTTCTTGCCCTTGAAAAAAAAAAGGGTTAGGTAAGGCTAGTTAAGATATATTTGATTAGGTAAGGTAAGGCTGGCTAAGAATATCTTTGGTTAGGCTAAGTTTGTACGTCTGGTGAGAATGATTTACCCAAGAAGTTATAACATTATCTAGCATAGACAAACCCGGCGTAATCTTTAAATTCTTAACTTTTTTCTTTCACATCCACTTTTGTACGTGTAACTCGTAAATTGTAACGCTCTCTCTCTCTCTCTCTCTCTCTCTCTCTCTCTCTCTCTCTCTCTCTCTCTCTCTCTCTCTCTCTCTCTCTCTCTCTCTCTCTCTCTCTCTCTCTCTCTCTCTCTCCCCCCGTGATTTTTTTTAGTGATGGACCGTTACACATGCTTACTTTGCAGAGAGAGAGAGAGAGAGAGAGAGAGAGAGAGAGAGAGAGAGAGAGAGAGAGAGAGAGAGCGGTGGGGTTTATTGTCCTCCCTGAATGTTACATCTCTGGACCATATTCTGAATCGCTGGTTTTCACCTCCATAACTTTCTAAAGGTTCTAGTTGAAGTGACAAGGGTTTTTAAAGGTGTTTTCACGGTTTTAGTGACATATTAACAATATGTCTACATTGCTAACGCTCTTGAGAATCCAGCTTATCATTTTTGTGGCCTTTGAAAATTGTGATGAGAGCAAAACGTTTCTGGATACAAGTGTTTATAAGACCGCCAGCGGAAGAGGCTGAGAGAGAAACTTGAGAATGAAATTGCACTTCCTTCTGAGCGGGAATACGTGACTCGTTTTTGATGATGTTATGGTGAAAGCAAAACATGGTGGTGTGGATACGTGCTGTACCGTGCGTCAGCAGAGAATGAAAACCACTACAGTGGGAAAAGAAAGGAAAGCGTTGAATCAGACATGTTTTATGTACAGGAGAACGCGTTGAACCATGTCAGGTTGTGCCAGGACAGCAGAATGAGAAAACACGCGTGGCATTGACTAAAGTGACTTGAAAACTAAATAAACAGTACGTTAACAAAATCCAGTGAACAGGAAAATTGTAAACTCCCACGTAAGCAGACAATGTGATGTGCGGATGTAAAGGAAACACGCTTAAAATAAATATTAGTGTTACTTTCATGGTGTATTCAAACAGTTAAAATACGATGCGAGTTTTATTATCAAACACACACACACACACACACACACACACACACACACACACTTCACAGCCTCTGTCGCAATATCACCTTGCGTCCGCCTGAACTGCTTCATACAAAGGACTAGAAGATCTTGGATTCACAGAAGGTGGGTGGGAAGAAACAGACTCTAGAAAACGGGGATGAGGATGGATACTGCGAGCCACCTGTCTCAGTGTTGCCAGGTTGCTCGGTACTTGAGACCCCTACATGTAAAACATTAAGAAAACTGGTTCTCTCTCTCTCTCTCTCTCTCTCTCTCTCTCTCTCTCTCTCTCTCTCTCTCTCTCTCTCTCTCTCTCTCTCTCTCTCTCTCGAAGGGTTCTGGCCATGGGCAACAAAAAAATAAAGATCCCAGTTCATACTTCAAGTTCAACATTATCACGAGACGTGTCTTGGAGTTGCTTCACTGCTTCAGTTCTTCTTTGATCGAGCTGGATGTTGCTGATACTACTGGGGTCTTTGTATTTACCCATCTGTTCGTTAGTCACATTGAGATTGAGGGGAAGGAAAGGGACGAACGCAGTGAAAGTGTGTGCGTGCGTGAGTGAGCCTTCTGACCGCAACTGTACGAGGCTTCAGAGGTGAAAGATGGTTTGAATGTAGGAATAAGTCACGAAGCAGGATGGAAATGTAGGGTTTGTGTATGTGGGGGGAGGGGGATTATTTTGTTCAGATTAGCATTGTTTTCTTTGTTCATTCTTCTTTATGATTTATTTTCCCGGGGGGAGCGAGAGCGTACGTGTGTGCGTTGCCGGCCTGCTCTTTGAACTGTACAAATGTATTGCTCAGGAAATGTTGCATAACTCTGCCGTTGTGAGTGAAGGCACTGAATACAGCCCACACACGCAACCCACCACTTGTGTGCCTTCCATTGCTCCATATTTTTAAGTGGAATTTCATCTTGACAGTTCTTAACATTTCTCAAGTGTATCGTCATGATTCCTGTGATGCTTTGATTAGGAATTTCCATCACCAGCAGGGAAAAACCAAATGAGAACTTGAATGGTAGTCTGTGTGGCTTTTGAAAATCGTCCTGATGAGAACAAAAATGTTTAAGAATATGAAACCACGTCCCGTCGATAATCCCTCACAAAATGTTTGCGTAGCTGGGCTGCACGCCTCTAATCATTCAAGAACAGAAAGCATGCACTCGTGATGAACTTATGAAAGACAACATGAACTTAAACTTATAAATGTCATAGTATAACCCTTTTTTCACAGAGTTCTTACTTTAGTGTGCGTGTGTGTGTGTGTGTGTGTGTGTGTGTGTGTGTGTGTGTGTGTGTGTGTGTGTGTGTGTGTGTGTGTACATATATAGCCAGTTTCTCAGTGCGAGGGTGGAGCTGAAAGGTGCCTCAGACGTGTGTGTGGGTGATAACCATAATTAGTATTGCAAGCTGGTCTCCTTATGCGGGACCATAAGGGGTCTTTATAACAAGCCAGCGATACGTCTGCAGTTTGTAAGAAGTAGATGAGTGGTGCATTAATCCTCCTCCTCCTCCTCCTCCTTCAGTGTCCCTCCAACATAAAAAAAATATATATAAATAAATAAATAAAATATCGTAATTTACATCTTACGTTTTAAAATTCACCTCTCCCTTCCTGCCTGCGCATTTAAGATTTTTCCTTATCCCACATCTCCCGTTACTCCCTCTCGCTTTTTCCCGCTGCCCGCTGCACGTGAGTGAAGTCACGGAGAGAGTCTTCCCGTCTCCATCCTGTGTGTGTGTGTGTGTGTGTGTGTGTGTGTGTGTGTGTGTGTGTGTGTGTGTGTGTGTGTGTGTGTGTGTGCGTTCGTTGATAAGTCTATTTATATTCATTTTACCTTTGACTCACCTCTTGTGGTTTATGAGCTCGACAGCAACCAAGACCATATTCTGAAACACTACTGGCTGTATCTCCGTTGTTTTCAAAAGGCTCCATTTGAACCTACACGGGTTTTTAAAGGTCTTTTTACGGTTCGAGTGACAGATTAACAAGATTTCTTAATTATGAGAAGGAGAAACCACCTTTAGAACCCGGCTAATTATCTCTGTGGCCTTCGAAAACCCGTGGTGAGAGAGCGAAGAGTTTCAGAATACAGATCTTTACCACTTGTCACAGGAGATCGTTCTTTCCTTGCCCTCGTTCCCTGCGCGTGTCCTCCTGTGAGTGGCGGCGAGAATTGGGTCTGCAAGTGAGGAAGACACACAATCGTCCCCTTGACCAAGTTCTCGCCTTTGGCCTCCATACGGTGAAATAGAGACTGTTGTTCACATCCTGAAACGTTTCCGCGTTTTAACGTCACTTTCAACAGGCTCGGGTACAGATTAGTGAAACTTTTTTTTTTTTTTTTTTTTTTAGTGACATTTAACCAGTATTCTGAACTACCAGAGAGAGAGAGAGATTTTTTTTTTTTTTTTTTTTTTTTTTTTTTTTTTTATACCCATCCCTGTAGCATTATTCGATGACTTGCATTAGTTACACAACCTTTGATCACCACGTGTCCCGGAACTACGCGATTGCCTAGTGATGGTGTCATCGCCGCGCGCAGGCGCTGCACCTACGCTCCACGCCTTAGTCACTACGGGTTGGTGCAAGTTCCCCTGTGAAAATCAGTGGGTGCACCGCTGCAGACAACCTTATTCTATCGTGCGGAGAGAGACTGTTCTGCGCCGCACCTCCTCTAATTTCAAGAGGCTTCATATGGAATTATAGTTTTTATGGGTATTTTTTGCTGTTCTAGTTACATGAACTGGAGATCAGGAAAAAAAAACACTTGAGTGTCCGGTTACTCACTTCTTTGGCCTCTAAAAATAGTCGTGGTGAGAGAGCAAAGTGTTTTAGAACCCAAAGTGACCGCACTGGATTGTGTCGGCTTAAAGATCACCATACACTTGGCGCCACTTGCCGGGGACTGACAAGAGTGCATTGCTGCCATGGACCGCCTCAAGACGAAGGCATGTGTTGCCTGTGTTTTCCCTCGGATTCCTTGTGCTCCTTCAATAACACCCCAAGATCTCCGTATTTAGATTTACGTAGATGTACAGATTTTGTCACATCCGAGCATCGGGTGCAGTCTTCGTTAAACTAATAGAATCACGCGAACACCCTTGTAAACTTGAAACTCCATTTATAGCAGTGGAAGTACTCACCACCAGGACTTGTAATGATCTAGTGAGGCTCTTGATGACAGGAGTGGTGAGATTGCCGGGGAGTGTAGTGACCAACATCACGCACGATGCTACGTCCTTGAAAAGCCTCGACCACGCGCTCCTCCTGTCAGAAAGAAGGGGGATGAAGAACGTGCTAGGTGATGCCCAGTGATCACCAGGTGGAGCTAGTGACGTGAATCCCTAGGTGAAAACTGGAGCACGTGTTTTATGTGAAGGAAGCCAGTGTGAGACGTAAGACTCGAACATAAAGTGGTACTTTTTATTTATTTATTTATTCTATTTATTTATTTGTTTATTTATTTATTTATTTATTTATTTCGCCATCCGCATTCCGTTTCAAGGGCTCTGAGATAGATAGATAGATAGAGAGAGAGAGAGAGAGAGAGAGAGAGAGAGAGAGAGAGAGAGAGAGAGAGAGTGTGAGTTTCCATCCTGCATATCATTAAAGCCGATTGTGGTGGTGGTATTGCCATGACTTAAGTTAGTCATTGGGGTGCAGTGTGGCCGTGGAAATGTTTTTGTTTGTTAATGTCACATCATGTGAGCTGGTGTCCTTGTTTGGGGTTTCTTCATTCATTTTATCAATTCCTTTACAGCCATTATTTTATGATAGTTTTTGTATTTCTATTTTATAATGATTGATGTCTTCCTGACTTTGTATTTATTTAATTATTCATTTTACATCTGTCTATTATATTCATACAATCTCTCTCTCTCTCTCTCTCTCTCTCTCTCTCTCTCTCTCTCTCTCTCTCTCTCTCTCTCTCTCTCTCTCTCTCTCTCTCTCTCTCTCTCTCTCTCTCTCTCTCTCTCTCTCTCTCTCTCTTCGCTGCGAGGGCGGCGGAAGAATATAAGTATGACATCATTTTCTTTCAATGGATCTGGTCATGAGGCGAGGTACAGAATACGAATATGGCAGCCACACCTCTTTTGTGCTCTGCTGGTTGTCAAGTAGGTGTTGTAGAGAGTTCTGGATCTGCAAGTTAGATGATGTACTGGTGAAGGATGTAGCTAGATTTGATTTTATGGTAGTGGTGAAGTAGGTCAGGTTAGGACATTATAAAAGGCCCACTACAATGCTAGACCCTAAAGAAGAGGCAGAAGGATTAACCAAAACTGAGACCTCTCTCTTGAAAAAAAAAAAAGTCATATGAATAAGGAAATACAGAAGTAAGTGGGACATTCCAGAGTTTACCAGCAAGAGATGAAAGATTATAAATACGGGTCTATTCTTGCATTAGGGAGGTGGACAGAATAGAGGTGAGAATAAGTAGGTTAGGTCCTACTCTGGTGGCAAAGTAGGAAGATTAGGTCTTGTCCTAGTAGTCAAGGAGGTTAGATAGAAATAAAAACACAATCCTCTTGGTATTTTTCCTACAGTATATTTTTCCTGCATTATCTCCTTTAACCTCTCCCAGTGACATGAGGCAACAGTATTGTAGTAATGTATCAAGGAAAACTGATGACTCAAAGAGGACATACTGGCAGGGATGGGGATGAAGGGAACAAAACTTGATTGGATGGTTGTTGAGAGAGGGAGGGGAAGAAGAACCTGTTTGATTATATTATTTGAAGGAGGTGAAGAAAGAAAGGATAAGGAAAAAAGTGGGGATTAGAAAGTATTTACTTACGGGAGAGTTGAAGGAGGTAAGGAAAGAAGGAAGAGGGAAGGAGAAAGAGAGTATGCATAAATGAAGGAAGGATATGAAATGTTTAGCTTAGTTGAAGGAGATGGGGCAAGAAGGAAGAAAAGAAAAGTAGGAAGATGAATTTCATGGAAGAGGAAAATAGAAGAGGGGATGAAAGAAGGAAAAATTGATGCAGGTTTTTATGATACACCCAGAAGAAAGACAAAGAAAGGAATGAAGGAGAGAAAGAAAAAGGGTTGTTATCATGATAAAGATAAGAAGACAGAGGAAGGGTGGAAGGCAGGGAAGGAAAAAAAGGTTTGTAAATGGAGACAAAATAAGGAGAGGAAGGAAAAATATGCAGTGTAGAGGTGGAGGAGGAAAAATGGGGAGGTGGAGGTGAAGGAAGGGGAATGGGGAAGAAAGGGTCATAATACCTTATTTAGAAAGGGGGTGGAGGAGGAGGGAAGTGGTGGTGGGGTGGTGGTGATAAGACTCATTTATTATGACTGGCAACACACACACACACACACACACACACACACACACACACACACACACACACACACACACACACACACACACACACACACACACACACACACACACACACACACACACACACACACACACACACACACACACACACACACACACACCACGTAGTGTAGTGGTAAGGTCCGGGTTCAAATCCCAGGTGCAGTGAGGCAAATGGGCGAGCCTCTTAATGTGTATCCCCTGTTCATCTAGCAGCAAGTAGGTACACGATGTAACCAAAGAGGTTGTGACCTCGCTGTCCCTGTGTGTGGTGTGTCGGTGGTCTCAGTCCTACCCAAAGATCGGTTACTCTGAGCTCTGAGCTCTTTCCGTAGGGGAACGGGTGGCTGGGTGACCAGCAAACGACCATAGGTGAATCACACACACACACACACGTACACCCTTTGCTGGCCTGTTCTTCATTCAGTGCAGATGTAAGGCCTGTTCCTTCATCAACATTCAGATTTATCATTTCTCAGCCTACTTTCTCTTCTTCCCTTCTGTCAGTGTATCTATACTATTTCATCCTATAGAACATTACTTTCCCCAGAAAATATCATATGAGAGTTTCCTGCATAACTTCATTGTGCTTGTTGTTTAAGAAACACTGAGAAAGTTTAGAGCTATGTTCTCAAGAGTTCTGGCACTTTGTCTTATTTCCTTGAACAGTTGGTGGGTTGTGGAAGGTGTTTTTGTGATTTTAAAGACTGCTTAACAAGGATTTTGCTCATTTGGTAGGAAAACCACCCATGTGAACTTGAGTAATCATCCCTGGACCTCTGAAAATAAATAGTCCTGATTAGAGAACTTTCAAAATGGTGACATAAGAGCATGTACACCTTGGATGATTGCTTTTTCCCTAGCAAGAAATTGAGGCTTATAACTACTACTGTACTTATCACAACCACCTAATGGCCTTGTTCCTTCCTAAGGTGCTACCCCTGGAGAAATTGGCTGATGAAGCCGTCAAGAATCGGAGAGACAGCTCTCCTGCCGCGGTGCAGCCGTACCAGGACTATGCAGGACAGGTGTGTAGGTGTGTTGAGATCCTGGTAGGGATGGCACAGAACTTTTAGGAGAGGTAGATGGAAAGTTAGTCATCCCTGTAAGATAGGAGGGTATGTGACAGTGATGAGTGAGGTTGGGATGTTTGTCCTTGCAAGTGTTGATGAATAATTATGGTGAAGGAGGTGTGGCAGTGATGAGTGAGGTAGCGATGAATGTCCTTAGTGGTGTAAGGCATTTGTACTGATCCTGGGAAGCTGGTATTAGGAGATATGCAGGTGTCAGCCTTACCTCTTCTGCAGATGTGCTTGTTTTCAGGATATTTGTTACATTATCCAGTTCTCTTTTGTATATGGTATTCATCTCATCCTCTTTGAGTATGGTAAGGATGGGGGTGTTTGTTGATGAAATATGGATATGGATGTTACTGAATCACAATTGTGAGCATGGATCTAGCCGTAGCTGTTTAGGTGTTCTGCTTATGTGAATCCTGGTGAATGAAGTGGCAGACTTGTGTGAGGCTTACAGCACCTTTGTGTGGCAGAGTCTTCTTGGTCATTGAGCCTCTAGTTAGCACATGCCCCATAACATATTGCTGAGCTCAATGTTTAGACTCATAGTTTGCCTTCACCAGGTTCTTCAAGGCACTCATTGTATTGACCGTTCCACAGATGAGAAACTCGCGATAGGTTATGCAGTGGCTTGTCAGGCCTGGACACGAAGTGAGGGGCCCATTTTGATAGCTAAATGCACTAGCCACTATGCTTACTTTGTTAAGCAAGGTAAATATGCAGAGATATACCTTGATAAAAGTAAAATATCATGCCAGGAACTTTAGGGTGTAACACTTGTGTGAAATATGCTGCTGTGCAAGATTGTAAAGGTTTTTTGTGTGTATGCTTAACAGAACATGTGGGGGCTGATGAAAAGGAAAGCCGATGCAGATGAGAGAGAGCAGAGTGACGGCGACCAAGAGATTGATGCCCTCGTTATAAAGGTGAGCTGGGTGATAGTGTAAGTTGTGGTGGTGGTGGTGGTGGTGGTTCAATGCACTACATGTTGGTTATAAAGCATCTCTCTCTCTCTCTCTCTCTCTCTCTCTCTCTCTCTCTCTCTCTCTCTCTCTCTCTCTCTCTCTCTCTCTCTCTCTCTCTCTCTCTCTCTCTCTCTCTCTCTCTCTCTCTCTCTCTCTCTCTCTCTCTCTCTCTCTCTCTCTCTCTCTCTCTCTCTCTCTCTCTCTCTATATATATATTTATTTATTTATTTATTTATTTATTTATTTATTTATTTTCTGAACAAACTTTTTTCATTTCTATGAAGTAAAAATGAGTTTTCACATTTTTTAAAATTTATATTATTCTTTAATAGGAAAACTGAATGTTTTACTAATCACTATTTTTATTTATTTTTATTTTTTTTATTTTTTTACACCAAAAAACGTCAGTCACTGGCATGCTATTACACATGTACATTGTGGAATTGCATTGATCAGGCTTATTGTTGGTGGTGCTAATGATGAGAGTGAGGAATTTGTGGTAAGGATTAGAAGCACACGATTCTTTCCATCTTAACTACAAAACTGTAATGCTACTTTATTATGACAACTATATTACAGGGAAATAACAGAATGAACTGCTCACAGAAATATTTAGTTCCTGAGCAAGAAAGTCACAGCCTAGGAGATGTTAGCATGCCATATGTACAAGCCTTTCTGTAGTACATTTTGATTTTGAATGACTAGAATTTATATTTATTTATTTATTTATTTATTTATTTATTTATTAATTAATTAATTAGTTAATTAGGTAATTAATTAATTAATTAATTAATTTATTTATTTATTTATTTATTTATTTATTTATTTATTTATTTATTTATTTACTTACTTACTTACTTACTTACTTACTTATTACCTGTGATGGCTTTATTCTTTTTTTTTTAACTCGGCTTTCTTGGGACAAAAATTCACGAGGGACAGACACCATTAGTATGTGTTGACTAGGTGTTGCATCCCTCTGAGGGTTGTGAGAAAGTGTTGCAGCATTTTTTTTAACAGACCTTTGTGTTTCAGGAGGAAAGTGAGCATGAGTCACAGTTATCACACCTGGTCTCAGTCGGCGTCGGGAAGACAGAGGACAATGAAGATGAGGCAGAGGTTTCTCCAGTGGGGGTACCCATGTGCTCATTGACATGGCACTCAGATGACAGTATCCAGTGCAAGAAGTTGAATGGAATCCTTTCAAGAGTCAAAAAGAGTAAGCAGAGGATGTTCCATGCTAAACAATGGATTACGGACTGTTTACTTCCTGTTGCTACCAGTATCAGTGTGGTGTCCTTGGAAGACATAGAGAAGGCCTACATTAATGACTGCCACAAGAAAGGTCAAGAACCACTCAACACATTTGTGCTTGCCCGCCTCATTCACCAAGAGTGTCCAGAGGCAGACAAGTGTCGTCGTGGGTCTCGTGGCAGCCAGAAAATTCATTACAGAAAGCTGCAGTTGAGGAGTGGTTCCTCACCCAGCTTGAAGGATGCTACATCAACTTTCTCAGAGAACAAGGCTGAAGAGGAGATACCAAGTGAGGATTCACCTTCGCCTGCAGAGGCACAAATCAGGGATGAGAACCCGCCTCCACCAAACACGAGTAGCGTGGGTGTGGCGGAAGCCCCAAGACAAGTGGAGAATGAGATGTACTGTGAAGCCAATGAAGCTATAGAGGGAGCAGCCCATCAGCCTGTGCCTGAGGATGAGGACAGGGACCAGAAGGGATGCCAGGATGCTGCTGAGCGCTTTGCCCAAGTTGTGAAGTCAGTCAAATTGGAGGGAAAATTTGACATGCTTCTGAAGATTTTTGCCCACAGCGCCTCATGTAGCAACTCTTCATGCAATCCGCTTTGCCTCATGTTCCGCAGAGTGCGTCGTCATGTGGTGAATGCACGCCATCCCTGCTTTGTCATGCGCATTTACTCTGTGCTTCTGAAACTACATGTAGCACGCTGCAACAACACTAACTGCGGCATGACAGCATGTCCGGCCCTGCAAGCCTCGCGACAGATGAAGCGGGGCAGGGATGAGGAATTCCAGGAAGAGCTACAGCACCAACGATACGACGAGCCTCAGCGCATTAGAAAGAGATTCAATTTGCAGATGAAGCGAATCAGGATTCCTTCACCACCCTCTTCCCTGCCAGACTCTCAGCCCAACACTCCCTCACCACCTGTCAGCCCTTTTCAACCTCCTTCACCAAGGATTGTTCCTCTGGTCCCCGTGGAAGTAGGCCGTGTGGCCAAGATTCACACAGAACATGGAGGTGCCTAGGTGCTGACTGCTCACCATTATGCCTTTCAGTCAGACTGGCATGGCATGGATTGTGGGTGATGGTGGTGATTGTTCAAGAAACAGTGGCCAACATGTACAAAGAAGAGATGCAGCCCTTTGCAAGGAACCCTAAATGTTCCAGTCGTTATTCAGGAGATGTCTCATGGCCACTAGGTAAGATCTTGCTAAGACCTCATAAGTAAATTTGATTCTGCTTTCATTATGAGATGCCATTTATTTTACTTCATAAGATATGACTATTGGAATTGAACATTTTCTTATACTTTGATATTGAAATAAAAGGTAAAAGCAAGTTCTTAAATTATTAATTTGAAAATATTGTTTATTGTTTCCATGTTTGGCTGATACTTAGCAGTTAGTTGTAGTTATTATTTGTGCATAAGTGGCACAGGGGATAATTTTTGAGTTATTTACATTGATGGTTATAAAAATAACCTGGAGAAACTTCTTGATAATTCAGGAGTTGAACAGAAAGAAAGCAGACATTGGTTCTATTGGGAAATTATTATATAACGATTGCCTGTGAATGCATGAGAGAAAGCCACTTATGAGTCTAGTGTGAAGTGCTGAGGGGCAGTGTATGAAGTAGCTTGGCTGTGGAAACTTTGAGCCTCCACTCTGCACTATCCTAGTAAGTCTCTCTCTCTCTCTCTCTCTCTCTCTCATATATATATATATATATATATATATATATATATATATATATATATGTTTGTGTGTGTGTGTGTGTGTGTGTATGTGTGTGTATATATATATATATATATATATATATATATATATATATATATATATATATATATATATATATATATATATATATATATATATATATATATATATATATATATACATACATATATAACCATACATTTTTCTTGATCATAACAGATTTAGATTTATTTTTGTATTTGGATATAATTTTATATCACAGTGCTATGTAACTGAACAGGATGGGCAAGAAGTAATTGCTGTGGCAGATTTTGTTCTCTGAGTGAAAGAGGACAGTAGCCCTTAATGTTATATTTGGTCAGTTTTTTTTATATGTGATATACTGGTGACATGTACCTCTCAAGTTGTGTACAGTGTCTGTCCTGTGCAGGCTGTGACACTGTACTCATAGTCATTATATGATGTTCACACATTTGCCAGCTTTTGAAAAGGTCAGAAGCTCAGCAGTCAGTCCTTGAATTTGCTGAGGTATTTGTACTATGGAGAATGTTAAGTTTGAAGTTACTGTGAATCACTATCACTGAATTGCACACAGTGGTATGTAATACCTTGGCACTTAGTCTTCCCACTTAAAAGGATATGTAAAATGTTAAAAGCCACAATACATACCATTGTTTGACTACTTGCACTTACTGAAGTTAGAAAAAATTAATAATTACATGTTTTTCATATATTTGTCTTCACAAATGCAGACAGTATGTCCATGTTAGTATGTGGTTGTCACAGTGTGTCTCACCACTAGAGGTGTGTAACAGCTTCAGGCACTGAGTGCACCACACACCCACACACACACACACTTAGGGCTCACCGTCACCATTTGATTCAACACTTATTGTGATTACAGATAAAAACAGTAAGCCTGATCAATGCAATTCCACAATGCACATGTGTAATAGCATGTAAGTGACTGACATTTTTTTGGTGTGAAAAGTAATAAATTTTTTAAAAAATAACTAGTGATTAGTAAAACATTCAGTTTTCCTATTAAGGAATATATAATTTTTTTTAAATGTGAAAACCCATTTTTACTTCATAGAAATGAGAAAAAGCTTGCTTGGAAAAGAGAGAGAGAGAGAGAGAGAGAGAGAGAGAGAGAGAGAGAGAGAGAGAGAGAGAGAGAGAGAGAATGAAAAGAATTTAAGCCTGAATAATTGAGGAGCTGTAACAAGCTCATGAAGGAAACACTGGATGGTTACTGTGCAGTGATGACACAGTTCAGTTTCCTTCATAAATGTTACAGATTTAAGTATGTTTGATCCTGATCATGATTTGTCGGTTCATTTAGTCTCTCTCTCTCTCTCTCTCTCTCTCCCTCTCTCATTATTTGTCCATGTCACTTGTATGAAGGACAGTTTTGTGGTTTTTCTTTTGCTTCCTAAAATACAATTTGCTGAGATGCACTGTAAATATTAGTAACTTTCAGTACCACAGCATCAGTTTCCCTTTTTTATTTTCAATATCATTAGAGAATTTTAGTAGATTTTAAGTGATTTTCTAAAAGAACAATGAGTGTATTATCAACTCTCCTTGTATTAAAAGTATATCTTTGTTTTATTTAAACTAATAGATGATTTCATGACAGGAAACTGCATCATGGGGATATATATATATATATATATATATATATATATATATATATATATATATATATATATATATATATATATATATATATATATATATATATATATATATATATATTTTTTTTTTTTTTTTTTTTTTTTTTTTTTTTTTTTTAGAAATCTGGAAGAGTATGTACAAACTGAGGATATTGTATGTGCTATGGTATCAGATTTTTGGGCTGAGAACAGTTATTGCTGAATGTGTTGAGAGACTAATCAGTTCCTTCAGAATCTGCCTCAGTGTGGTTGTTAAATTGTTTTGAGGCTTCAGTGTTGAACCCTCACGGAATATTATTATTTGTAAGTTTATATAGATCAATATTACTAACCGTAACCTGATTTTTGTATGTTGTTGGATACCATTTAAAGATTTGCCCCATTTGCTAAAAAAAAGACTGAATCGAAACCACTGCATTCAGTCCCATAGCTGCAGCAAAACATAGCAGGGAGTCAGTGTGGCATTTTACTCAATCTGACCATACCTGTCCCAGCAATGTTAGAGGTTTGCTTTTTGTTCATACCATCTCAAACTCAAGTGAGGATTTTGATGGTAGCTTTCCAACAGCAGTTAAAAAGTAGTAGTAATTGTACATTAAGATATCCTTAATATTGGGAACTCTACACTATTGGAACCATAGAAAAATGTGTGAACCAATGAAAGTTTTTGTGAGAAAGTTCAAATAAGGGACTTACATGAAGATCCCATCATGTTTGGCACATGAACATTACGATGCATCCCTGACGTAATATTACCACATGAGCCTCTAGTTCGGAGCGTGTCCCTTGCGCAGTACTTTCTGGGTGTGGCATAACCAGCATTCATAAAAGCATTCTTCTCAAACCTGAACACAGCAAAACTTGGTGGCATACTTACACATCACCACTTTCATGACAGGAATATAGAATGTGGTAGGCTTTGAGGAAGGCAGGAAGTTGGTTTGGCATGACAATAAAAAAAAAATGTAGTACCTATGGACACTTGCCTTGATCTTGCAGACGTTTCTAGAGATCTTGATATGACAAGGGGCTAAGTCAAGTTTGTTGGGGCATCCAGTGTCAATAAACAACCTCCTTTTCTCAGTATTATTTCAGTTCACAACAGTCATGAGCAAACCATGATTATGTTTTCTTTTCATAAATGGTAAACTCTCCAACCAGTTATAATCTCAAACATTATTGTTTGATAGTAATTTTTTTCTAGCTCTATTAAATGAATATATATATATATATATATATATATATATATATATATATATATATATATATATATATATATATATATATATATATATATATATATATATATATATATATATATATATATATATATATATATATAGTGAGTCTACAATATATTAGCTTTATAAATTGTGTACCATTTCTACTTACTGAACAAGACAGGCGTGGACAGATCTCAGGTGGTAGGCTTTGAAATGTTATTTTGTCACATCATAGAGTACACTGGGAACAAAATGACACCAAGGACTGGACTAGACAGAAGAGTTGCAATGGATCCAATACTGTAGATACAAGACTTGATGACTTTATATAGTATCCTTAACAAGCATTATCAGAAGTCAAGTTGTTAACACCACGTTTGCTTCCTTTGTCATAATGTTTTCCCTCAGTCCAAGGTCCTGCTAAGAACTTATCACTTCTCAAACTTTTCAGTTTACCAGATTGAGGGAAAGCATTAAAGACAGCAGTAATGAGTGTAAATACTTCTTGACTTTTGGCCATGACTATATATATACGGGGTTTATTGTACGTTTGCTTGCACTGCAATACTATCACAAATTGTGACGTAAAAGTTGCCCAATGTCTTTTGGTTTCCCTTCACAATTTATTCTAGCAGTCTTGGGTATGTTATAAGGTGTATTTTGCCGTGCATGGCGCTTTGATTACAAATATTTTGCTTTCACTAGAAATGTTACGCTGTCCAATGTTTCCCGTATTTTTGTGCTTTCTATGATTATCGGTTTTGATTTAATGGTGGTTTGTTTTCTTAGTATTTTTGTTTATCAGAGAAAAAAAAATGGTCGGCGGTGTGAAGATGAAAGTACTTGGAAATTGCAGAATTAAAAGAGAGGAGGAACTTTCTTAAGCATCAAAATAAGATCATCATGGAAACTTGCTGAGCATCACTGTGTCAGCCTTTGTATGTCCTTCACAAGTTAGAGGAAGAGAGAGAAAAAAGTTTACAAAGATGTGAAAGTGAGTTGCAATTTTCAGAGTTAGAATCATTGTGAAAATTAAAATTATGTTAAATCAATGTAGAAAAAAAATATGAATTTTTAAAAATCCATTAGTATAAAAGTAGTTGAAGTTTTTAGCAGGTACTAAAAAAATGTTAAAGTGAATTGAAGGTTTAAGTAATGTTGTAAAATGTAAAGTGAGTTTAATAACGTTTTAGCGTGATGGAAAAAGAAAAATTAAATCAATGTGAAAATCGATATGAAGTTCGTGGCGACAATGAAAAAATGGTAATAGTAGTTAAAAGAAATAGTAGAAAATTCTAGATTATAATTTATATAACAATGATAATATCTTAAAGTGTCCTGTGGGTACTGCTTTCACCTCCTGGACATCTTTACACAGAAAACGAGATGTAGCGACGTATTAAATCTGATGAGCGATAACGGTTACATGACCAAGTACAGAAATGTCCGGCTATTTTAATAAAATCTTATAGTGGAAAAGTTTTGTTTTGTGCCATCCTCTTTCCTCGTCATACCTGATAGAAAATTCTGAGGCTCTTCATCAGAAAATGTGAAAAAAAATAAATAAATAAAAACTGATCATGGTTCTACAAGAATTTCCAATGGCCAATAGTGTTTGTTCTGCATAACTACCGTTACTGCAGTTAGTACTATTACTATCATTGAGAGTTTAGTTCATGTTATTGGTATTGATATTGCTGTTGTTTTTTTGTTTCACTTCCTAAGTTTTTCAGTACATTTTTCGATTTTTTTTTTTCGTGATTTTTTTTTTTTTATCACCAGTATTATTGTTTTACACGTGACGCTTAAGTTATTACTGGTAGCTATTATTATTATTATTATTATTATTATTATTTCAGTATAAAATAACTCCAAGCTGTGAAAACTGAGGGAAAATATCTGTATTATTATCTAGAAGACGGCAGTGCACAACCACATTTTTTTCCTCTCAGCCGCGCTTCGACTGGGGCATTACGAGTGTGGGTATAACAGTGTTTACGATATGGCAGCTGCCTCGTGATGGTTGAATCTAACTGGCTGATGTATGCACTTCATCACCAGTGAGAGAGGAAGGCAGTCTCAGCCAAGCAGATGCCGCGGCTGTTGCCATATCCTGAACATTATTATTGCCACTCGCCCCATTATTTTATCATTGTTAAGATGCTTAAATGACTATTTTTTGTTATTTTTGTAGAGTACCTGAATAAAATTACACTAAATATTAAGTCT
>NC_087169.1:21286141-21301141 GCF_035594125.1 Scylla paramamosain | reverse complement strand
TACAAATGCAGAACCACTGCTTCCACCTGGACCCCAAAGGGCTACTAACCTAAGTTTTTTCTTCTTTATAAGCCAAATTTGTACTACGTATGCATCATACCTAACACTGAAAGACAGCCTTTTTAATGCATTTCTGGTATCAATACTAAAATACTGTATTTTTTGGGGAAAAAATGACATGAGAAATGAGTTCATACCTAGTAAGTTACAAGTACTGGAGTTTCCAGTGTAATAAGACAAAATCTTGTCACAGGAAGGATCAGTGCGTGAGAAGACATATGGCAAGCAGAAAGTTTATGTGTTCAGCCAAGACCAGTTTCCTCCCCTGGATGAGAGTCAGCTGCAGGAAATGGACAGAAAAGCTGCAGAACTCAGTGCCACCCTGAAGGAGAAGGAGAAGCAGCTGTGTGAGACAGAGACTCAGCTTAGGCAGCTCATGTCCACACCCACCACACAGGAGGCACACAGCAAGGCAACACAGGTGCTGCCCTCTTTTGTTACAAGTGATATCAGTATTAGTTTTATTAAGGTATTGCAGAAAGTATATGGCCAAGTTTAAAGAATGGCTCAGTGGTAAATATTGCAGGTTTGTGGAATGAGTTTATCTGGTGTAAGTAAAGAATAGATTAGTAAAAACTCCTCAAGTGCAGACAGTCTTCAGTGATGTGGTGGGGTAGGAGATATAATTGTATTTGTTCTTTGGGAAATAGCAACAGAGGATACTAAAATATTGAAAATGGGATAACTTGGGTTGATCTTTCTGTTATATCAGAGCTTAAAGAGTAAAGTAGCAGAATTTAGGTGGCCAGGTTACTTCACAGTAAAAAGCTAAAGCTGTAAGCTATAAGTTTACCTGAATCTGGACACAAAACTATCACCAGTTGCTTGAGTTTAAAACTAAAGCTAGACATTTTTCTTTAGTCATTGTCGTGCCTGTTAGATCCTCTATACTATTTCAAGTTAGAATTTTAACTTGGTTAGAGGATTAATATTGAGCTGTGTAGGGATGTCAGGTGTGTGCAGGAGGTAATGAAAGTCAACCAAATGGCAAGTAATGAAGTGAACACAAATGAAGAATAAACAGCAGCAGACCTGTTGACCATTAAGAGGCTGTTTGTGATAAGCTACACTATTCAAATCAAGAGGTGAAGGAGAGTAAGGGGAAAGGCAAAAGGCAAGGATATAAGGAGTAAATATGAAGGCTGTAGATTAGGAAAAGAAAGGAAGGTTACAGCATAATAAAGGAACTACTGTGTCATGGCTGCCTTTATATATCTAGACCACCACTGATTGCTGGCTCGTGTGTTTTATTATTTTTATTATTATCATTATTAGTAGTAGTAGTTGTAGTAGCAGCAGCAGTAGTAGTATATTTTATTATCACTATTATATGTAGGAGGTGTACTGAACAGCAAATAGAACGAAAAAGCCCACTGAGGTGCCAGTCCCTGAAGAAAGCTCGTATCTTACAAAATTTGAGGATAAGTGTCTCGAAATCTCCCTCTTGAAAGAATACAGGTCATAGGAAGGAGGAAATAGAAAAGCAGGCAGGGAGTTCCAGAGTTTACCAGAGTTTAGCATATCGCTTGAATCACATCATAGGATATTAAGACCACTCCTCCCCTTTGCCTCCGCGGGTCCCAGATAGAGGAAGAAGTGTCCCGCCTGCAGCAGAAGCTAAGCGACTTGACAGAGAACCGCGTCTTGGTTTCCAAGGAGGAGCGGGACAAAGTGGTGAAGGAAAGCGACGCCATGACGAGACAGTGGCGCAAGAGGAGGAGGATGGCGATGGATATTCTGGACGCCATATTGGAAGGCTACCCGCACCCCAAGGCACAGCTGTATGAAGAGATAGGCATCGAGACGGACCAGGATGCGGGAGTTACCTTGCCCAAAGTCTGAAGAAAGCTATGACAGTATTAGTTGTTGTTGTTATTGTTATTATTTTTTTTCATGTGTTTACAGCTTTCTTTTCTCTCCTGCGTAATTTCGTGGAATATATTGCCAAATGTGAAATTCTTGTGGTTTGAGAGAGAGAGAGAGAGAGAGAGAGAGAGAGAGAGAGAGAGAGAGAGAGAGAGAGAGAGAGAGAGAGACCTGTATTTTCCATTTGTCACAACTGATAATCCATTCTATGCACTATTATGGGAATATATATATATATATATATATATATATATATATATATATATATATATATATATATATATATATATATATATATATATGTATGTATATATAATTTTTAGTAAGGTTATTAATATGTAAAGTGACAGCACGGCATCATTCATTATACGGAAATTTCTTATGCAATGTGTTGTTTTCTTTGTCTCCTTACTGTCATAGTACAAAGAGAGGGTCGTCTGATTCTTGGCTTTTGTGTGTGTGTGTGTGTGTGAGAGAGAGAGAGAGAGAGAGAGAGAGAGAGAGAGAGAGAGAGAGAGAGAGAGAGAGAGTTTGTGTCGACAGGATTGAGCTAGGATCCATTTGTCATTCTTTCCTTAATCGTATCTATATTATTTACAAGCACTTTTTTTTTTTTCCAGGGAATGCATTCGCTGACCCTTTTGGAAGGTACCTTTCCTTTTCTCGTTGCGTATTTGTACAACGTCATATTTATTTATTTACTCACTTGCTTTTATCTAACCTTCCTTATTCCTATCTACCTGTCATGTCATCAATTATTTGTACACTGCAATCATATCCGCTTTTTTTTTCTTTTTTTTTCTTTGTCTTTCCTCCAGTTTATAGGAAATGTAACCACTAATCTATCATCATAACTCTTGTCACTCTGTGTGTGTGTGTGTGTGTGTGTTGCCATGCGCCTTGACAGTGCTGCCCGTCACTTCAGACCAACACGTGTCTTATAGTTTGGCCTTGAGATAATCAGCAGGTGTTGTTAATGTATAGAGGCGGTGGCTTTTTCACGCTGACTGAGAAGCTGAGTCCACCAAGAAGTTATCTTTCACTTCAGCAGACAAACCTTCCTGTGGCTGTTGTTTTGAGATTAGAAAAAAAAAAAAAAAAAAAGAATCGGAACTAAATATTCATAACATTACCACTACGTCAACATGTGTGTGTGCATGTGTCAGCAAATTATCTCTATCTATCTATACATCTGTTTATCTGTGTGCGTGATCCACAGTTTACATGCATACAAAGGTCAGTGTATATTGTTATTATTATTATTATTATTATTATTATTGGTCGAAGTCATATGGAGGTAAAGTTATTTGATTTTGTAATGAATTTATTCTTTATTTATTTATTTATTTTTTATTTATTTATTTATTTTTTTGTCTATCTGCATTTCTTTTCGCAAACCAAAATGTTCCTTTCTTTCTTTACTTTACTTTCTCTCTTGGCAATTTTTGAATACACAGTAAGGTTCAATATATTCCTTGTCCTGCTAACCAATTTCACCCCACAGCATTTCCCAAAACACGGGATTTTAAGCACGTTTGGTGTTGTGTCAGGAGGGAATGAAGTGATAGATTTTTCGATGTCATCTGGTCACGAATGGCTTCAGGAATGTCTTGTGTTTCATTTACCAGTGAATGGCCTTAGAATTAGAGCTAAAAAGGTGGTTAAAATAATCAGTCCCATTTAGAATAGCAGATGCATTGTCGTTAATTATCAGTCTGTTAGTCATGATATAAAAGATGATACGTGTAGAAATTTAGAGATTCATCCAGTGATACCATGCCGTTCAAAAAGAAGGGAATAGGATAAGTATGCTTAGCAGTCATGGGGTAATCTTTTCAGTAAGTAGTAGCAATTTAGACAAGCCACCCATTAAAATGCTAGGTTTTCTGTGGCGGGCTCAAGTTGAGGTACGCGGAGCCGTCACCAGGGGGCAGAGTATTAGCTTTTTATCGATCCCTCAGAAACTTCCCGATATCTTTCCCACTCCTTGCAGGCCTGCCATCTTGAAGCTCCTCGTGTTACTATTAATACCCGCTTTGTAAGGAGCGTATTACTTTACGTCCATACGGCTGTTTTGTATTAGTGTGGCTTGGTATGATGTGAATATAGAGAGTTTAAAGGCATTGTTTTGGTTTGAAAGTTTTGCAGGTTGGAACTACACCAAAACACTCTACGTCACCGTGACGTCACCAATCCCAAGGTCTCACTTAAAATATGAAAGTTTTCAGGTGTTGCTGTATCCTAACTATACCCTAATCCCACTGAGGCACCCGAGGCTAAATGTAATGATGTTTCATAAAAATCGAAACTATAAGACACATAGTCAACGATGGAAGCAAACAAGGTGAACTGTCATTGTGTGTGAGAGAAGGAAACAGGATGCAGGAATATTCCACTCGAGCCTTGTGGGGCCATGTTTACAGGGCGAGCCTTCCCCGTCTGTATTCTGACCTTGCATTGGCCCGTGCTCCAGCGAGGAAAAGAGGCCCCCTGTGATTGGTTGCATGATGTACTAGCCTGACCCCGTGGACTTCCTCGACCAAGACCAAAACAAACCTGAGAGTGAAACGAGTCAGAGAGAAAGTACGCCCCCAAACCATTGAGATTAAGCTGAAATCCAAGCTTGATCGTATCCTTACAGTGAACCATTGTGTGTGAAGCTTTCCACGTATCCTGTTTATCGTGACACGGAGTTACTCTCGCCCCAGTGACATATCCATCTTGTAACTGTGGTGGTGGTGGTGGAGAGCTTTGGTGTGTGAGTGTGTGGAGCAGAGACTGGCTGCTGGCTCAGTGCCTCCTCTCTTGGAAGAAACAATCTGCCTGTGTAGGTGAGTGTTCATCATTTCTTATAAGGAAATGTCAATGTTTTCCTGTTACATTTTTATGTAGTAATGTATATGACATGCTATTATTGTGAGCCATGTGGTAGCAGTTGCGAAAATAGTTGAAAGACCAGATGATATATTTTACTAGTTTACATTGATTTCGAGGATTGTTCAGGACCTCTTTCTTTGTGTGTGTAAGTGTGTGTGTGTGTGTGTGTGTGTGTGTGGGCGCGCGAGCGCTTGTGAGTGTGCGCGCGCGTCCGCACGCTCGTGTTCCTTCGGTGCATAGATAAATACCCCAAGATGTTTTCTCAGCTCGCGTGTAGCAGGGCTGGTTTGTTGTTAGCCTAACGGGTCGTGTTTTATAAATGGCACAACCTTGAACGTGGCACTTTGATGCACACAGACAGCCTGCACCGTTAGTGACCACCACATGCAGTCTCTTACACTGTCATCGTAATAATTTAGTATTATTACCAATTGGACGTTTATTTTTCCATAGTAATTCTCAAGAATCAATTATTTTTCATATGTCATTTGACCATAGCATCTAGTGTAGCGTAATTAACCAATTATATTAGATCAACATATAATTTGTGTTAATCATTGGTTCACGTGATGCACATGTCAACAGGAAAGTGTGTGAAAATAGGAGTAAGAAACAAAATGGCAGTATCACTTAAAGGCTTCTGTGCGATGGGCCCCTTACTGAGCGTAGCGCTGTGTTTACGTCAAGGCGCCGTTGCCACCTCTCCGTTTGTTATTGACACGTGTACAGAGGATAAGATTATATAAACAAAACCTCACACACCACACAGCCTATACCATTATACACTACATGAACTCCGAAGTACCCTAGGAGTCTTTTGATCACAACCAGTTTAGTATTAGTGGAAGTGTTAGGTCGATATGTGGCACCGTAGAGATTATTGACTGAGATCACGTGGTGTACCTGTGGGCGTGGATGTTTTGTTTACCTCGCGCTGTGCTTTTGTCAACTTCATATTGGGCTTCACGCATCTCCCTGTAGCGCTGTCCTGGTACTAATGCAAGGCCCGGGTGGTCTGGTAGTATCTGGTTTGGTGAACGGGTGTCCGCCATATTCGCTGGTTATATAACTGATGGGTGTCATGCTGCACAAATCTGTTTTCTATTTATTTATTATTTATTTTTTCATTATTATTTTTGGTTGTTCGTGAAGGATGTTGGATGTTATTAGAGATACGGGGGAGGTATGGATGCAGTAGAACTGTGTGTGTGTGTGTGTGTGTGTGTGTGTGTGTGTGTGTGTGTGTGTGTGTGTGTAGCATTGGTAGGAGAGAATATAGACTCTCTCTCTCTCTCTCTCTCTCTCTCTCTCTCTCTCTCTCTCTCTCTCTCTCTCTCTCTCTCAAGGACAGAGGGCTGGGATTCCCCCTTAAGGAACCTACACATTTCCACGAAACAGAAAGGAGGAAAGTGCAGAAGGGTCTTGTATTTTGACATTCTCTCTCTCTCTCTCTCTCTCTCTCTCTCTCTCTCTCTCTCTCTCTCTCTCTCTCTCTCTCTCTCTTTAATTCCTTCTTTTCTTTCCTGGTGTTATGCAATCTTGTCTTTCAAAACAGGAAAATATTTGTAAGTATAATCAGGTTTATTGTTGTTGTTGTTGTTGTTCTTGTTGTTTGCGGTGGTCGTGGTTGTTGTCCACGTCGTTCTTGTTTTACTTGTAATAATATTTTTTTTAGTAGTAGTAGTAGTAGTAGTATTTGCTTCAGTTATTTGTGATGATGGTGATGATGGGGAAAAATCAAATAATATAAGCTTCAGTTGACGTATGCCTATAGTAGTAGTAGTAGTAGTAGTAGTAGTAGGTTAGTGGTTCTCTTCCCAGCTCCTGCCGTCTCAGCCCGCGGCGCAGCGAAACACGAGTAGGATTGACACAACTCTGCCATTGTATCCTGATTGACACGAATCGTTGAGAGAGAGAGAGAGAGAGAGAGAGAGAGAGAGAGAGAGAGAGAGAGAGAGAGAGAGAGAGAGAGAGAGAGAGAGAGATTCAATACTCATGCTCTCTCTCTCTCTCTCTCTCTCTCTCTCTCTCTCTCTCTCTCTCTCTCTCTCTCTCTCTCTATTTGATGTAATGTTTGTTTTATGCAGCACGAGGGGGAGAGAAATATCGAACTCTCTCTCTCTCTCTCTCTCTCTCTCTCTCTCTCTCTCTCTCTCTCTCTCTCTCTCTCTCTCTCTCTCTCTCTCTCTCTCTCACACACACACACACACACACACACACACACACACACAGAGGTATGAATATTGTTTCATATCGTACGCACGAGAGAGAGAGAGAGAGAGAGAGAGAGAGAGAGAGAGAGAGAGAGAGAGAGAGTTTTCAGCTAAGATGTTTACGATCAAATTGAATTATAACAGTTTCCTCGTTTTCCAGGCTCTCTCTCTCTCTCTCTCTCTCTCTCTCTCTCTCTCTCTCTCTCTCTCTCTCTCTCTCTCTCTCTCTCTCTCCCTTCCTCACTACTCTAAAGCTTCAAGGAAATCTGAGTACTGGGAAGTAGCATCTTGGCATGACCATGAAGCCAATTAGATTCTCTCTCTCTCTCTCTCTCTCTCTCTCTCTCTCTCTCTCTCTCTCTCTCTCTCTCTCTCTCTCTCTCTCTCTCTCTCTCTCATACCCTGCATTACATCACTGTTGAGAGCGTATGAATGCGTGTTTGTGTGGTGATGCGATGTGCTGTGTACAGTATGCGTAGCAGTGTGGGTGCTGGGGCTGTGTGGAGATGAATGGTTGAGGTGGGTGGAGTGGGGTAACCTCTCCTTCAGCAATTGGCTCTACAAATATGTCAACGAGATGAGCAGAGTGGCAAATAGGCTTCTTCATGCCTGTGTCAGTCAAGCTACTCCTGTGTCCACCCGCTCCCTGGCTGAGGGCTTACTCTGAAACATTTCTGCGCCGCACCTTCACGAGATTCCAACGGCTGTGGTTGAAGTTACATAAGTTTTTAGGGATATTTTCATAATTCTAGTGACAGTTTAACGTGATTTCTGCGTTATTAGCTGGAGAAACAGTCATGAGAACCCAGCTAATCATTTCTGCGGCCTTTGAAAATCGTCGTGGTGAGAGCAAACTGTTTCTGAATATGGGCCTCGCCAGTCATACCACACCACTCACTTGCTCGTCTCTCTCCTCTCACTCAGTCTCCTTACCCTCTGAACGTGTACAGCATGATCAGCCTCGTACATTTACATTATTTTGTGGTTAGCGTACAAGTGAAAGTCCGATGTGAAGAATGTGCTAGAACGAGACAATTATTATTACTATTTTTTTTTTTTTCGTTTTCTCTGATTACTACTCACTCCAGCCGCCATGTTCTTTGATTCTTGCGGCAGTTATGATGGTATGTTCTTCTGGGTGTCTGTCGTTAACGTTCACAGCATCATTGTGATCATTTCTGTTGGTTTTGCTGGAGTTTATACTTCTGCGTTTGCTGTGGCGTCTGGAGTTTGATATAATGATCAGGCGCAGTTAACGTTAGACTGTAATTTTGTAAAGCACCATTAACAGCAAAATAAATTACTGATTTAAGTCTTAGTGCCCCGTGCTGTCAAAATATCTAGGGTTCCTTAAACTGAAGTAACACGTACAAGTATATATTCCCATTAGCACCTAAATCTAACAAGGAGGAAAAAGAGTTATAAATCAGTAAATAGATAAAATAAGAAGAGCAAATATGGTTATCAGGGATGATGAGTCTTCGATTGTAGAAACGTTATCACGAGTTAGGTAACATTTATAAAAGCCTGACGATGCTCTCATGTTTAATGTCTTAACGATTGTTGGTCTTACTACAAAGGACTCAGTATTAGGTAATGCTCGTAAAAGCCTGATTTCTCCTGTGCTCACTGTTCTTTTACGCTTGTTGACCTTTCTACAGAGAGGACAATGTTAGGTAGCACTTGTAAAGCTTGAGTATTCACTGGTGTTTTTATTGTTCTAACGTTTGCTGAGCTTCCTGCAAAGGGTACAATATCCTTCACTAAAACCTGTTGCTTGTGTGAGTCAGCCTCCGAGAAGAGTGATTTTAAAAAGTTACTTGTGCATCGGGTGTTACTGGTATTTAGGGAGTGCGTGTCTGGTGATGTTTACTTCCTATGGTTGCGTGTTTGTGTTGTGTTGTATGGCTGGTATCAGATATGAGTAGGAGGAGGATTGGGAAGGAGGCTTGGGTGAGTTTTATCGCCAGACAGAAGTCACTGACCTGTGAAGTCATTCATACACGCTCATTCACACACACACACACACACACACACACACACACACACACACACACACACACACACACTTCCCAGCATCTCAGCGCACACACACACACACACACACACACACACACACACACACACACACACACACACACACACACACACACACACTCTCTCTCTCTCTCTCTCTCTCTCTCTCTCTCTCTCTCTCTCTCTCATCTTAACCAACACACACACACACACACACACACACACACACACACACACACACACACACACACACACACTTCCCAGCATCTCAGCGCGCACACACACACACACACACACACACACACACACACACACACACACACACACACACTCTCTCTCTCTCTCTCTCTCTCTCTCTCTCTCTCTCTCTCTCTCTCTCTCTCTCTCTCTCTCTCTCTCTCTCTCTCTCTCTCTCTCTCTCTCTCTCTCATCTTAACCAACACACACACACACACACACACACGCACATACACACACACATACACACACACACACCTTAACCACAATCAGCGTACGGTACATGCATACTCCCTCCTCACAGGACGTTCTTGAAGGGCACACATGCGCACTCTCTCTCTCTCTCTCTCTCTCTCTCTCTCTCTCTCTCTCTCTCTCTCTCTCTCTCTCTCTCTCTCTCTCTCTCTCTCTCTCTCTCTGTGTGTGTGAGAGAGAGAGAGAGAGAGAGAGAGAGAGAGAGAGAGAGAGAGAGAGAGAGAGAGAGAGAGAGAGAGAGAGAGAGAGAGAGAGAGAGAAAGTTAGGTCCGGGAGGGAGTGGCGGCCTGGCTTGCTGGCTTCACTGACTCCCGGTGCTCGTGTACTCTTGACTAGCTAGCCATTCACGATCCGACATGACTAGCCTCTCTTACAAACCTCCCTCCCTCCCTCTCTCTCTCTCTCTCTCTCTCTCTCTCTCTCTCTCTCTCTCTCTCTCTTGGAAATGATGAGTCAGGGCAAGATAGAAATATGGAGAATAGCCAATTGGCACCTGTTCTTGTGTGTGTGTGTGTGTGTGTGTGTGTGTGTGTGTGTGTGTGTGTGTGTGTGTGTGTGCTCGCTCTCATCACGTGTCTGGAGCCCTACGTAACGGTCAGCTAGTACACACATACCCTGCCTTATCAACATGCTGCCCTCCTCTGTCCCACTGCCCGCCCTCCAGCCACCCGCCAGCACTCCTGCACTCGCCACTGCGCTCCCACATGAAAGAAATCATCCTAGATTTTGCGTATATACTGTTGCGTCACTTGGGTTCTCCTCGTTGCCTTGTGTCCTCCCTTCCCCCCCCATGGTATCGCCCTTAGTATCACACTTCATCCCCCTTGTGAAGGTTGCAGGGGCCGCTGTGAAGTAATTGATAAGATTGTTGTGGTTTACCTTGCACCATCCATATGCCATCTTCCTCTCCCTCTCGCTCTTCCCTCTGACCATATTCCAGAACACCTTCCCGCATCTCCACTACTTTCAAAATGCTCTAGTTAGAGTTACACGGATTTGTAAGGGCGTTTTTTTTATGGTTCTGGTGACAAATTAACTAGATTTCTACATTAATGAAGGGAGAAACACTCGTGGAAACCCGGCTAATCATCTCTGTGGCCTTTGAAAATAAACATGGTGAGGGCAGCGTTTCTAAATACAGGCTTCCCCCCCCGCTCTCTCTCTCTCTCTCTCTCTCTCTCTCTCTCTCTCTCTCTCTCTCTCTCTCTCTCTCTCTCTGGATCGACATTGCTACTCTCTCTCTCTCTCTCTCTCTCTCTCTCTCTCTCTCTCTCTCTCTCTCTCTCTCTCTCTCTCTCTCTCTCTCTCTCTCTCTCTCTCTCTCTCGGCAGCGTGAGGCCTTGAGGATCATTGATTATTTAAGTTGTAAGGCGGACGATGGGGACGAAAGCATCTCCCCTCATGAAAAGACTTGAGGGGACACTGAAATTCTCGATGTTCCTGTAAATATACAAATATAAAAACAGCTTGATTAACATGTATTGATGGATTTCACTCTCTCTCTCTCTCTCTCTCTCTCTCTCTCTCTCTCTCTCTCTCTCTCTCTCTCTCTCTCTCTCTCTCTCTCTCTCTCTCTCTCTCTGCAGGGACTGCCACGTGTAAGCCTGGTCGCTTCTTGCAGCTTCCCTTATTTCTTATGCTCTCTCTCTCTCTCTCTCTCTCTCTCTCTCTCTCTCTCTCTCTCTCTCTCTCTCTCTCTCTCTCTCTCTCTCTCTCTCTCTCTCTCTCTCTCTCTCTCTCTCTCTCTCATGCTTATATTTTGTATGAAATTAATGTATGCATGTAGTGTTATGAGCTTTGTGTGTGTGTGTGTGTGTGTGTGTGTGTGTGTGTGTGTGTGTGTGTGTGTGTGTGTAATGTTATGACCTTGTTTCTGTTAGGTGGCATACTAACCTTAATAATGTAGTACTTGTTGTTGTAAATAAACACCCCAGCATCAATAACTCCAAAAACAAACAATATAACATGCGAACACAACCCGTGAAGGAAGAGAACCAGAATTTACTACGTCTTTCAGTAAAAAAAAAATAATAAAAAAAAAATAGGAGCAGCAACAACTATAGTGGCCATAAACATCCAAAACATTAAGAACACCAGAAAACAACAGAAAACACGAGAACATAACCTATGAAACAACAAACAAGTACACGAGGAAATGTTTTAAAGCCACCCACGCTTCCTTGGAAACCCGTGTATGGGGAAGGAGGGAAGGAGGGACAGTAGGGGCTTTCAGGAATGCGTACCACATCCTTCAAGGAGATCCACATGGTTAGCCTGGTGGGGTGACTTTTTCCTCCCTAGGGTATCTCATTTATTTACTGGTTTCTTTATTTATTGATTTTATGGTTTTGTTTGTGTTGTTTTGTGTATTTATTATTTGTTTGCTGGTTTTATGATTCGTTTGTTTGTTTATCTTTTATTGTGTTGTTTTGTAAATTTGTTTATGTATGCAGTTGCTTTGTTCTTGTATTTGTTTCATGACTTGCGTTTGTGTATGTGTGTTTGTTTATGCAGTAATTGTTTTATTCATTTGGTTACTCGTTTGGTTATTTGCCTCATGGCTTGTTTGTGCGAGCTTTTGTTTGTTTATGTACTCATTATTTTGTTAACTAATCTAAATATTTGTTTATTTGGTATTATCTCAAAGAAGTGTCGAGCAACAGGGAATCTGCTTGAGGTTTTAGAATGCAGCTTAAGTTTTGTGTTATCAGATTCTTAGTGTTCTTGAAATAATATAGAGCTTAAACTTAGGTAAGACACGTTTATGGATAGGAATGATAGATGGAGATTTATTATTATTATTATTATTATTATTATTATATTATATTATAGTCTCTTTATTAACCTCTTGCGTAACAGTGATAAATAGCTTAGGTTTGCTTTCTTCCGTGGCTTCGTCCCATTAGTTCGCATATGTAATAGTGGTCTTGAATAAGCATGCTCTCTTCCTCCCTTTAGTTCGCTCGTGTAATAGTGCTTTTGAATAGGTATGCTCTTTTCCTTCCTTCACTTCACCTATGTAATAATGCTTGTGAATAGGTATGCTCTCTTCTTCCCTTTAGTTCGCTTGTGTAATAGTGTTTTTGAATAGGTATGCTCTCTTCCTCCCTTTTGTTTGTTTGTGTAATAGTACCGTCATCTACTAAGCAATCTAAAGAGTAAGGCCGCGAGAGGGAGTGGCTGGCTGGGCATCGAAGTGTTGACAACACTCAGCGATAAGAATCACAAGCGGCCACGTGGAGCAAGCGACCTTGACTCGCCCCGCCACTTGCATCCCCGGGAGGAACGATTGCCATGCTTGACACACGAGTCTTGCAGAGGCACAACTAGTGACAATGGTCTCTCTCTCTCTCTCTCTCTCTCTCTCTCTCTCTCTCTCTCTCTCTCTCTCTCTCTCTCTCTCTCTCTCTCTCTCTCTCTCTCTCTCTATATATATATATATATATATATATATATATATATATATATATATATATATATATATATATATATATATATATATATATATATATATATATATATATATATATATATATATATATATATATATATATATATATATGTATACATATATATATACACACACACACACACACACACACACACACACACACACACACACACACACACACACACACACACACACACACACACACTCCATACCTCAACCTGCCTGCCTTTCTTCCTTTCTTTCAAATCTTTTTATTCTTGGCCTGCCTCAGTGTGCTGCTGCAATCGTTGCAAGCCATTCAGTGTTTTCTCTTTTTATGCCTGCTACCGCGTTCCTGTAGGTGCTCCTGTGATCTCATTCTGTCAAACACTTTGGTGCCTCTCCCAACTACCCCTTCCTTCTATCCCAGCGTTCTTTTCCTTCCCTCTGCTGAACACATTAAAACCTATTTCTTTTTCTTTGTGAGTGTTCATTTTTTTTTTTTATCTGAATGCGATAATAACAAGTCATTTAACAAGCCTCCTCTAACTACACCTTCGTTTTGTCCCACTGTTTTCCTTCTATCTGCTAAACACCGAACAAAACAACACCATCTTTTCTTCGTGTGCACGTTCTTATCTGTCTAAATATAAAATAAAGCCAAGTCATTTGAACATCAACATGTGAAGTTACTCAGCACTAATTCCTAAAGTCTAATCTTCTGTATCCACGCAAACATTCGCTTCCGTTACCTTCTTGCAAGCCCACCAGAGGGTAACACTTCCTGATGCGAGCGGGCGAGCGGGGAGGGGCGGACGGAGCAGGCAAGTGTGATAGTATACAAAAAATAAGTTACCCCCCTCTCTTCCTCTCCCTGCCGTGGCCTCCCCTGCTCTCTCCCCCTTCCCGCTTTCCTGTCTTCCCTCCCTCTCCTCCTCCTCCTCGTCTTCCCTCCTATCCCTCCTCTCCGTTGCGCGCTCACACATACACACACCAGCTGGCAACAATGTGAAGCTTCTTCCTTACCTGTGTTGCTTGGTGGAGGCGGTGAAGGTGATGGTTCTCTCTCTCTCTCTCTCTCTCTCTCTCTCTCTCTCTCTCTCTCTCTCTCTCTCTCTCTCTCTCGATGACTGTTTTCTTCACTTATCCACTTTGGCGCCGCCTTTGGCCTCTGTGTCGTTCTTTGTGGCGGTGCTGGCGATCTCCTCATCTCCTGCAGCGGTGGTGGTGCACCTCATCTTTGTCTTAATTTCCGCTAACTGTCGTGGCTACAGTTCTGATGTTTGTTTGTGTTGACGGTTGTGGTGATGGTGGTGTCTTTTCTTTGTGATATACGTATGGGTTTCTCTACTACTACTACTACCACTACTACTACTACTACTACTACTACTACTACTACTACTACTATATCATTCAAATCGTTATTTTTTTTCTTATTGTGCTCGCATTTCTTTTTCTGAAATATTTGTTTTTTTGTTCCATATTTGCTTTGTTTTCGTGTTTACTTTTTTTTAGTCCGTTTAGCTGAGGTGAGATTGTGAGTGTTATATTGTTTTGTTCTTTGTAGACTAATTTTTCTTTATGTGTCTTTGTTTATCTGCGAGTTTAGTGTAATTTGGGTAGAGTTTGTTTGTGGCTCTTATTGTTCCTTGTGATTCATCTATCCCTGGGTTCCTTTTCAGTTTCAGTAACATTAGGTATAGGAGTATATTTGCAATGGTAATCGTTTGTGATCCCTAAAACTGTACATTACATTAGCAAATACTAACAACACTTATTCTATCAACATAGCACAACTACAATCCTTAAAGAAAAGTACTTGATACATTACTTAGGTCAAGACCAGACTAGCCTTTATTTGGCGATGACCTGTTCCTGCCCTTCATGACTGCCCTTGACTCCTTTCCTTTGTGACTTTTTGCCCCACGTCCGTCTTGGCTGCAGGTAACAGGACGACCGGGCAAGCAAGTGTGGGGTGCACCGTGCTTGGGTCCTGTGCTGGGCGGGGCAGGGTCGGGGAGAGGCCGGGGTAAGTAAGGGTGGAGT
>NC_087169.1:21251141-21281141 GCF_035594125.1 Scylla paramamosain | reverse complement strand
AGACGGTAGGCAATTTTGGAGGTTATGACTACTACTACTACTACTACTACTACTACTACTACTACTATTAGAGTTGTATTACTACTGCTACTTGTACTGCTTTACCATTATCTTCTATAATAACATATACTTTATTTCTCCTCCTCCTCCTCCTCCTCCTACTACTACTACTACTACTACTACTAGTCATAATAATCTACAACCATTAGGAACACGCACATAAACAAGCAAATACACACACACACACACACACACACACACACACACACACCGGAAACAAGTACGTACTGTTCTTCGGATTGTAATGAGTAGTCTCTCTCTCTCTCTCTCTCTCTCTCTCTCTCTCTCTCTCTCTCTCTCTCTCTCTCTCTCTCTCTCTCTCTCTCTCTCTCTCTCTCTCTCTGTGTGACGAGGCGGTGGGATAACACATAGGTTCTCCTCCTCCTTGCAGGGTACGCATGGGTCATTGCCCTCTCAAGGCCACGTGTTGGAGGGACAAGGAGAGGGAGGGGGAACGACCGGGAGATGGAGAGCCGAAGGGAGAGCTGAGAGGAACCGGGAGAGTGGGAGGATAGGACAGAGAGAGAGAGGAGGCAGAGAAGTTGGGACAGAGGAGGGAGGGAGGGGGAGGCATTCATAAGAGGGACAAGGGTTAATAAGAGATGGTAGGGCAGTTTTGTGTATATTATGTAATCACACACACACACACACACACACACACACACACACACACACACACACATACACACACGGGGGCGTTATCTATTCTACCATATTTAATGCACGTTTACCCTCTAAGTCTTTTGTCTCCATTCACAGTAGCCAGCATTCCCCTTCTCCCTCCCCTTGCCAAGACGCCCCAAGCCAGCGTGCTATGGCTTACCCCCTCTCTTCACTGTTGCTATTGCGGAAGGTCAGTGTCCTGCTGTGGGCTTATACTGGTTGCTACTGGTGGCTGTGGTGGTGGTGATGATGATGATGAGGATGATGATGAGGATGATGAGGATGATGAGGAGGAGGAGAAGGAGAAGGAGGAGGAGGAGGAGGAGGAGGAGGAAACAAATACACACATTCGAACATATAAAAAAAAGTAGTTTGTTGGCAGCACATTTGAATCTGAAGCTTTTTAGGAACAGGAGGAGGAGAAGGGTATAATACGCGTTTGAGTTCCATGGCTAGTGAGGAATGAAGCTAATGTAGAGTAAATTGTGTTAACTGTGTAAGTAATGATACAGTATTAATGATAATTTTGAGTCGCCTGGTGGTTTGGGAATCTTGTCGCACTAGTACATGTAATAAACAAAATGATATAGATAAACAAGAAAAAATAGGTAAACTAAGTATGTTAATAGAATAAGTGATTACATAATATAAATAAGTACATTAGTTAAATAAATGATATATTCAATGTAGGTGTTAAATTGAACCAGAAATAGTCAGGAGAAAAATATTAATTCAACTTGGTAAATATTTAACTTTTTACCAAATATTTAATAGCAGTATATAATGTTTTTATTATTTATTTGCTTACATATATAACTGAAAGGTGAATGAACGTGAATCAGTGCGCAGATAAAGAAAAAGATATTAAGTTTGATAAATATTCAGTTTTCTAAAAAAAAAAATATATATATATAGAATAGTGATTTATTTCTTTCGATGTAGAGTTGTTAGGTGGATAAGCGTAGGGAAAAATAAGTAAAGGATATAAGGATAGTAGATGACTGGAGCCTTAGAACAGACAGGTAAAGGTAAACGTGTATGCGATGAGATAAAATAAAAGTGTGTGTGTGTGTGTGTGTGTGTGTGTGTGTGTGTGTGTGTGTGTGTGTGTGTGTGTGTGTGTGTGTGTGTGTGCCAGCTTTACTACATGCTATCTTCTTATGTGTTTTGTTTATGTACGTAAAGGGTCTCTCTCTCTCTCTCTCTCTCTCTCTCTCTCTCATCTCTCTCTCTCTCTCTCTCCCTCTCTCTCTCCTCTCTCTCTCTCTCTCTCTCTCTCTTTGTGCATTCAGTGATGGGACTTTGGGAATGACTTGATAAAATTTGAATCATTTAATTGTTACGCAAGCACGCACTTCTCCTTCTCCTCCTCCTCCCACTACTACTACTACTACTACTACTACTACTACTACTACTACTACTACTACTACTACTACTACTACTACTACTACTTTTGCTGCACCTGAACGCACTTCCATAAACAAGACGTGTGTGTGTGTGTGTGTGTGTGTGTGTCCCCCAGCGCGCTCGAAGGATCAAAAGATCACCTCCGTAAACCCTAAGATAAAAACTTGTTCGCTTGCCTTCGTAGTAGCAGTTATAGTAGTAGTAGTAGTAGTAGTAGTAGTAGTAGTAGTGGTGGTGTGGTGGTGGTGGTGGTGGTGGCAATTCTTGTTGTTGTTGTTGCTGTAAAGATTGTTGATGTTTTAAAGCTGATGTTAGATTGTTGTTGTTGTTGTTGTTGTTGTTGTTGTTGTTGTTGTTGTTGTTCTATAGTTACAATATTAATCATATCACTATTAAAAAAAAAGAGTTATGAACAACATCTATAAAAAACAGCATGCTGGCTCTTTATCAACATTACACTGATAAGCATATGTCATTACACACACACACACACACACACACACACACACACACACACACACACACACACACACACACACACACACACACACACGAACCCATCACGTGATCAAGACTAGTACAGCGCGCGCGCACACACACACACACATACACACACACACTCACACACACACACACACACAGGATGGAGGGCAGCTTCGGGCATTATCACAATCACTTTCCCTTCTCAGCAACATTTTCCCAGTGTGTTGTTAATGGCAGTCTCGACAACATGCCCTCCCTGCTAACCATTCAGTCTCTACCCGGTTTAATGTGTGCTAGCATCGTGAGGGTAGCAAGATTAGTTTCCACATATACTACTGTTGTTATTACTGCTACTACTACTACTACTAGTTGATGTATTTAAATGTATGTTTTAACTATTTATTTTAGCGAACGATAGATAATTCTACTTGATTAAAACAAAATAATGACTGACTGACTGATACATTTGAAAAAAAGGTGCTTTGAATTGGACATATCCCTAATTCGCCGGGACATTTCGGCGTTACCATGCAGCCATGTTTAATTGCATCATGGTGGGGATGGAGGGGTGTGTAGCGGGAGGGGGGGAGGGAGCATCCGGTGGCAGGAAGTGGTAATAGCGAGGGTGGAATAGAGGTTTCCAAATTGATGTAGGAGGTGAGAGAGAGAGAGAGAGAGAGAGAGAGAGAGAGAGAGAGAGAGAGAGAGAGAGAGAGAGAGAGAGAGAGAGAGAGAGAGAGAAGCATGCTCATAGTGCCCTAGGGAACTCCAAACGAACATGTGGTGGGCGGTGATCCCTTGCAAGTATTGAGTAGGAGGAGGTCCTGGCCGCTGTACAGGCGAGGAGGGCAGAGTGAGGCGGCCTGTACTCCCTAGGCTGTACTGTGGCTGGCTGAGTGACTGTTGAGGCCTTGGTGGTGAGGCAGGCGGAAGCGAGGCCCGCAATGTTGTTGTCTTAAGCTAGGTCGGGGTTAGATTAAGTGTCAGGGTTCTATTAGAGTGAAAAAAGAAAAAGAAAAAAAAAAGTAGATGGTCAAGGCTTGTTTGGGTGAATTATCTAGGTCTTGAACACGAAAGGAGAAGAGAGAATTACAAAAGAAGATGGAATACCTAAAAACAAATGAGGAGAAGAGGGAAAAATAGAGAGGGAGATAGAATAGATGGAATTAAAAACATTGCACCAAACACCAGGAAAAATTTGAATGGTTATAATCAATATATTTAAATTCTCCTATGACTTACATAAGTAGGAAAAGTTTTAAATGATTATTTTCTATTAAATTTTGAAGTTTAAGTATAGAAGATCGTTATTTTGTAAGAGGGGCACTGAGTAAGTTAGGTAGACATGACATTGATTATTGAAGAGACGTGTGGCAGAGAGAGAGAGAGAGAGAGAGAGAGAGAGAGAGAGAGAGAGTATTGGGATGCTAGCAGGCGTGGTGAAGTGTTGAATTTTGAAACGTGTGAGGCCTACTTCGTATTCCGGCACTGGTTTTGAAACGTACGAGTCTTGCTACAGATTCTGGCACTGTTTCAGCCATAGTAGTAGTAATAGTAGTAGAAGCAGCAGGAATAGCGGTAGCAATAGCAAGAATAATAACAATAGTGAGAATCAGCGGATAACTCGGGCAGAAACTCACACTAGGCAACCGTGTAGGCCTTTCTGTTACGTAAGGGGCGGAGGTGTGCACTGTTTTGCTCTTGCCTGCTACCTCCCCGTGTGTGTGTGTGTGTGTGTGTGGGCGCAGGGACACGTGCTGCTGTGGCCCCGAGTATAGTCGCCATGGTTACCTCAGGCACCCCCTCCCTCCTCTGCCACCTCCTGCAACCCCCTTAAGACAACCACGCCCCCTCCCGCTCAAGTGGCGCCAAGGATGTGAACAGGCTGGTTGGTGGAGGGAATGGGGTGATGGGGTGAGGATCGAATGGGGAGAGGAATGCAGGGGGGGTGAGGTATTTAGAGGGATAAAGAGGGGTGAAAGGGAGGAATGTAAGGGTGAGGTGGGCGGATATTTAGGGGTCTGGGGTGGTTGGTTGGGAGGTAGGGGGGTGTGATCGTTGTTTTCCCAGAACATTCCTTTAAAGGGGGGGTACTGGACTCCGTGACCCGGGCTGGCCTCCCCTGCATGGCTTCCTTCCCACGGATCAGTAGCGACGGCGACAACAACAGCAGCAGCAGCAGCATCAGCAGCAGCGAAAACAATGATACGAGGGAAATATTGTTTTGTCTGTTGTTTATCTACCTAGCTGAAGAAATGTGCGCTCTCTCTCTCTCTCTCTCTCTCGAAAGTAGTTTTGCAAGACACAACAAGCAGAACAGCAGCAGAAACAACAACAACAACAACAACAACAACAACAGTAGCCACAAGAGCAACAACAATAATAATGATAATAGTAAATAAATACACAAAGAGGAGGAAGACAATGAAGATAGGAACAGGGCTGCCTGCATCCACCATATACCTTATCTCTCTTGCTTTAGGAGGCAAATGTATGAGTGGGGGAACTTTCCTGTTTGCTTATGGTGAAGTGACAGGTTAGTGTTTTTTTTCCTGACTACTCTCTCTCTACACGTGCCTCTCGTGTAGTGGGTTCGGGCTGACGCAATCCAGTTTTGCTCATGTGCCAAATCTCCTCGAAGACCATTTGTTTACATATTGCCAGGCGCCACATATCCTCGCTCTGCGTTGTGGGAAGATGGATGTTGTGTCGGTATTGGTGATCTTTCATGCCTTTTGGACTGGGTATTGCGATTTACTCCCAGTGGATGGTTTGATCGATTGAAGAAGACGTGGCACATCAGCATAAGTGTTCGTTCGTTCGTGCGTCGCCCAGATGGCATTCTTGGAAATGTGGTGGCAAGTGGCTAGATTTACTTCACAAAGTGCATTTAATGCTTGACATTAGATAATATTTTCACACACGTTGTATGTTTGGGCAAGACGTCTTTGTTGCGCAAGAGTTTCAAGTTGTCATGTTAATCTGATTATTAAACCTAGTAGATAAATGGATATCAAGAATGTTGCACTCATCATGTGGCATCACCGACGTAAACATAACACACCCCCGCCAGCTGCTGTCTTATTGGCTGAGTGTATAGTGCGTCAGCGGCAGCCAATCAGCGTGCGGCCTGGCCCTGACGTCACACCCACCCGAGTCTCATGATCAAAACAAGAATCAAGTTAGTAGTGAAAGACTTGTTTGTGTGAGTGGTGGGAGCGTGTGAGTGTCAAGTACCCAGATATTTCTCGCCCACACGTAATACTCCGCCTTATATCGCCTCGCACACTGAATAAAGGGAAATTATAGCGTCCATCTTGAACTAGTGTGCATAAAAGACATTAGGTGAGTTATTATTCTTCAATGACCCTCAAGATGTGGTGATGGTGGTGGGAGTGATGATGCAGCGCTGCCAGACACACGACACATTACCTAAACATCAACATTGTGGCACTGATCAACCACGTCTCTGTGTTTACATCACATTGTGCTGTGGATTAAGACTTAGTATGGACTGTTGCAAAACCAGAACTCAAATATACCTCTTTTTCATATTAAAAAAATAAGAACGGTCATACTTTTTATCAGTTTTCATGTGGACAGTAAAGAATTAAAGTGATAAAGTGATACCTGCATTTCCGTGCTTGGTGTTACAGTGACAGACGATTCAATGAGGTGTTCCGTAGAAAGTTGCTGTCTCGTGAAACTGTGGCGAGGGAAAGTTTGTGCCTCAAATACTGCATGGGGCTACCTATATTTTGTGCTATTCTCCATCGCTAACATGAGAGCAGTAGTATTAGTGGGGGTGCTAGTGAAGGACAAGGCTCTATATACAGATCTGTTGTTTCTCTAACGAGTATATGAGTGGAGGTGATAGTATTCATTAACCTTTAGGAGACTCAAGGGCAGAGGAGTGATGGGAGGAGACAGGGGAGAGGGGAGGCTTATGGCGGGAAGGTAAGGGGCGGACAAGGTAAACATAGCAGTATCTTCACAAAATTTTCCTGTTTCAGGGAGCGAGAAAGTGAACCGGTGTTGGCGCTCCTTGATCCGCTTCATCACAACATGGTGAGTTTCTCTTGAAGTGTAGCATGGAATAACGAGAATGTCAGTTTGTCTCTCACGGGAAGCGAGAGAAAGCACCTCACGTGACCAAATTTAAGGGGGAGGGGGTGCTGATGCCCTTATCTAATCAGGTGTTATCACTAGATAATTGCATGAACGTACTATTGAGAAAACTCTTAACGTGGTATATAACCCTAAGTGATGAAAACACAAAACATTTGTTACATTCTGCATTTCATAGAAGTGTTAAGCCCCAGGTGAAGGCAAACGTTTCCCATGAGACACTCCCACCCTGTTTCCCCCCGCCACTCCTCTCTCTCTCTCTCTCTCTCTCTCTCTCTCTCTCTCTCTCTCTCTCTCTCTCTCTCTCTCTCTCTCTCTCTCTCTCTCTCTCGTATATGAGGAGTCAGTTTACCACTTTGGTGTATAAAAAAAAAAAAAACTAACAAATACAAATAATTGTTTTAGTTAAATAAATACATGAAACACGAGACCTTGCAGGTTACGAGACACAAACTTTGTTACCCTTTCCACACATCAAACCTCAGTGATAATAGTAATTAATATAATATTACTATTATTACAGCTGCTACTACTGCCACTGATGACAACGATAATAATGATGATAATAAAAGTAATAATAACAATAATGATCACCGCCAGGTCACCAGAAAGGATTACTGCTTATGACTGGCCACAGTGTATGTGGCAGAGAGAGAAAGTTTACCTTAGGCTTAACTTAAGCACCTCTGTACTATCAAAATCGTTGGTTTTTCTTTTTCACGCATTTCTTCAACCACGTTTGAGTTTGCCCGATAGAACATAACAGTGGTCGGAGCATTGTAACTATATGTGTATAGTAGTGTGTGCATGGCAGTCGCGGGCATTTTGTTCATGAAATGAGAGCAAGTTAGGCAATGTTATGACACTAGTGAGTCATCAACCCGGGATGGGTGACAATGAGTAACGAAGTGTTCGAGAGAATTGTGACTATTTGTTTATCTGTAATTGTTGTTAAATGTCATTATTGGATCAAAATGTGTTAGTGAGTGCCATGCTTGTAGTGTGAGCATGATTGGCCCCACCCCTTCACCACAGAGGCACCACTCAGGGCCCTGTATGTACACTCAAGGCCTCGCTGATTCAGTGCTAGAATCATTTCCTTTTTGACACTTGCTTACTACCTCTGAATGTATAATGACTCTTTGCTAGCATCCCCCCATAACTCTGGTAAGTGTAAATGTAAGACATGTACTTTATTTTTCTTTGTAGGAGGTCCTCCCATGGTGGCAGACAGACGTGAGTAAAGTGCAAGTCCTTGAGTGAAATAATTTTACTGTCACATGGAGCAACTAACTCTTTCAGCATTATTAAATAATATTTTTTTTATACGGATCAATTAACAGATTTGGCATGGCTTTCCATTACAGTGTGTGTGTGTGTGTGTGTGTGTGTGTGACGAAAAGTGAACTACATTTTTGGTGCGGGCTCCAGATGAATCAGTGATTGGTGTTTATGAATGATGTGTGGACTGGTGTGGTCATGAGCATTTGGTCAAGTGTCGTCGTAAATAATATGGAACAGATGCTTAGTTTATGAGTAGCTTCTCTGTGATGGTGTGCCCAGGTGTGGTGAAGGGTTCATGTCTCCCACAGAGTGACTTCCTGCTGGAGTTCTGTGACAGCAGCGTGAGTGGTGACAACAGGAAGGGACCTGGCATGCCCATTCCTCGCGGACCAGGAAACAGAGTGATGCCCAACCACCACTTCCCGGACCTGTCCAGCATGGCCCTGCAGATGGAGGACCACAGCCTGCTCCCTGGACAGTCTTCCAGCCAGCAGTGGGACGCTCCAGCCAGCTCCGTGTCCTCCCTGTACCAGGAGACAGGCAGCAGCCTCTCACCGCTGGGTCCCAACTCCCCGTCACTGTGGCCGCCTCAGTCTATGGACCTGGACGTTGACATCAAATTGGAGCCATTGGATGACCTATCAGTGGATGACCTTCTGGCTGGCCACCCTCTGGGACTCAACCCCACTGAGGACGTGTACCTCGATGATGTTAATCTGGACGACTTACTCATGCCAGAGCCGCTGGCTGGGCCAAGCCTTGACCAGCCCCAGTCCCCCAATGCTATGATGGCCGTGCCCCCTGATGAGGTGATGGGCAACCACCGAAACTTTTCCTCCCCCCCACCATCCATACCAAGTAATGGATTGCGGTACACCCAACCCATCAAGGCCGAGAGCACCTCCCTCTTCTCCTTGCTGGCCTCCTCCTTCCCTCCTCAGGGTGGGGGCTGGCGAGACCCTCTCCTGACAGCTTCCTCCCTCTCCAGCCAGAATACTGGCTCACAGCTAGGGAGCATTGAGGAGTGCCCTGGTGACCAGAATCAACACACCATGTCTCAATTTCAACAACAGCAGCAACAGCAACAACAGCAGCACCATCACCAGCAACAGCAGCAGCAACAACAGCAGCAACAGTGCTCACCTCAGGCTTCAGAGCCCACTTCAGCTCTCCAGGAGCTCCTGCTAAGATCTCCTTCTACTCCGCTGTCACCTCACCGTGTTTCCTCTCCAAAAGGAACCCCCTCCCCACAGGAACCTCCCATGGGCACATCAGTGCCCCGACCCACATCCCTCTCAGCTGCCAACCCTTTGCTGTCTGCTCGCCTCTCATCATCAGCCCCAAGCCACAACTTCTCACTGGAGCAGGCCTGGCAGCGGCGGGAGCCCCGCCAGCACCTCTTGTCCACTGGCTCCCTTGCTGAGGAGCTTGGTGGGTCAGCTTCCTCCCTCAGCACAGTTGGGGGGATCCTCTCCCCAGGTGGCCACGACCTCTCCATTGATGAGGGTATTGACTCTGATGAGGCATCAGACAATGAACACTATGATTCTGAGTCAGACAATGGTGAGTAAAATGTCATACCACAGGTTTTCATATTGCTAGCACTTCACCCATAAAGTAGCACAGCTGATAATATTTTATTAGAAAATAACAGTGGTCTCATCTATGAAGTGCCTGGTTGCATTGTATATTTTTTTCTCTTTATGAAGATTTTGAATTTACTTGAACCATTAAATGCAAGATGCACATTTACAACTGTGCACATCACTGTTCCAGACTCGGTGGTGAGTGAGGACACGGGTAGCATCTCTGGCTCGCTGGGCAAGAAGGAACGTTACTTCTGGCAGTACAATGTGCAAGCCAAAGGTCCTAAGGGTCACCGCGTCACCATCAACCAACAGGACCGTGACCCCCACAGCCTGCCCTCCGTCATGGATCCCGTGTTCTCCCCGCTCTGCTCCATTCAGGGCATCAAGCACAGGTGAGAGACGGTGTGTTTGTCTGGTGTTGTGGTGCTTCAGAGTAGTTGGTGTGTTACCTATCATTTTAAGTGAGCATATGTAAAATATTAAGCAGTAGCTGCATTCATCACAGTCAACAAAGACGCCTTTCCTCCAGTGGGAAGGCTCGCCGTGGTGACGGCAATGACCTCACTCCAAACCCTCGCAAGCTGGTCACCATTGGGCGGGAGCTGGAGAAACTGAACAAGGTGAGACTTGCTGGTTCAGTGCACTTGGCTGTGAATGTGTTACCTTTCACTCTAATACTGGCAGTGAATAACTTTGTTCTGCAGGAAGATGACCTGTCTCATAACTCTTGATCTTGCTTCAATTAGCATTATAGTTTGTCCTGTCGTGGACATTACATCCACATCTATTTCCTGTCCTCAAAAGTGTGTATTTTCCAGACAATAAATGACATGACCCCAGTGTCAGAGTTGCCCTTCAATGTGCGGCCAAAGTCCCGCAAGGAAAAGAACAAGTTGGCATCCAGGTAAGGTTACCTCTGGAATTATTATCAAAGACAATACTAGAGCAGTATAGTATATGAATGATATAATTAGTAAATCTCTTCTTTTGTAATGATTATAAACTAAAATGTTATTGTTGACTTTGAAAAGATTCTTCCAAGAGAGGCTTTAAGAAATAAGATTAGCTTTAAAAATTTTGTTTTGTCAAGGAAAATTAACAGAAAACTCAACCCTTCAACAGAGCTTGCCGTCTGAAGAAGAAGGCCCAACATGAGGCCAACAAGATCAAGCTGTATGGCCTGGAGCAGGAACACAGGGGAATACTGACTGCTATTGAGGACATTCGTAATTCCTTGCTGAGGAAGGTGGAAATGGGTCCCAATGGTGTAATCCCGTCCCCTTCACCACACCCTCAGTCTTCCCCTGGTACTGCACAGTCGTCCCAAGCTGTGCTCTCACAGCACATCGAGAAGCTGTGCAAGCTGATCAACAGTGAGTAATATGGGTCATTATCATACATAATATAATATGGTGTAATGGGAGAGGTCCTTTAAGATGTTGCTTGTTCTAGCATAATTTTTTTTATACAAACATTGAAATGCTTTAAAGCATCTGCTAGAAGCACTTGTGGACAAACTTCATTGGTGCCCAGTCAGATCCTGCATGCCACTTTTCTCTGTCTGCCACTTCGTATCTTTGTCATCTTCGAACCATTACTTGTTCCTTACAAATTCAAAGGAATTCTATATATAATACTCAAAAAAGTTTTCTTGTTACTTGATGTAACATTGAAAATTTACTCATTGCTTATTCTGCTACCTTCCCAGTTGTTTTCGTAAATTAATGTTGTCCATCTTTTCAGAGCACCGCATTGCTGGCCACACCACAGACTTCGTCAACAAAGTTATTGAAAACTGTCAGAATGGAAACTCAACTGGTGGACTGGAGGAACTGACCAAGATCTTTAGCAATGCCAATCTGGCCACCAGCCCGCCCTCGTCCAGGGGCACTTCTGGGTTCTCGCCTCACTGAGATTCTGGTCTGACAGAGTCACATGGTGCACACTTAAGGTGCTTAAGGTTTAGTTTTGAGCACTATTCTAAGGTAAGGAGACATGTCCAGTTTTCAAGAACAAGCTAGCTGCTATAGTCTATTTGTCCAGCTGCTAAAGCAAGCAAACTGCACAAGCCCTGGTAAGTTTGGAAACTGAATGCTGATAGGCTGACATGTTCTCAAGAGTAGTGAACATGCACCACTCAGTTTTTAAGATTTGACTAGGCACGTGCAGCTTGCTGGACTCCAGTCTGGATGATAAGTCTATATATATTAGTGATATCCATGACTTCAAAAGTAGTTATAGGTTTTATCATTCTACACATGCGGTGACCTCATTCTTCCTCACCTGGGTCTTAAGTTAATGTACCATGTGAGAGTGATTTGCTTCTGAGAAGAGTTTTATGATCAGTGATCACAAGCTAGATAAGAGCCAGCACTGCAAGTGCTGTGTCTGTGATGGTGGCAGGTGGAAGGAACTAGCTAAGCTGGATCCCCACACCAGACATTGGCTGTGACTGTTTGAGGAACGACCGACATGCTACAAAACACATCAAGTGTTGCTACTGTAGGTCTTAGGATACTTGAAGGGCACTGCAGGATAGACAGGCCTCTCAGGAGTGCCACCCACATACACTGTCCAGCAGTTATTAATTGACAGTTTGAGACTTATTTGATCTTTCTTACAATTCAGCAGGTGTCCCAAAGTATGGGCACGTGACTTAAATAGCTATTTATTTCTGCAGTAACTGTACAATATACAAACTCTCTTACCTAGAGTAATGCAAGTGTCTTATGTTCAGGCAACACCCAGACACATTATCTGATATTTTAACAGGACTAAGTCTGTGAACTGAGTTTTAGATCAGCCTGCTAATAAAGAAGAGACAAGTTTGTAAGTAGTTGCCATAGAAGACATTTATCACTAAACTCCTGAAGCATTAACTATAAAGCCTGCAAAGGAAACCTTCAGTATTGGTAGAATGAGTTGCCCTGAGGTCCACCAATGCTTGTTCATCACTCAATTTTTGTTGCTGTTGTGGAGACTGTTGTAAATATGTGTTAGTAATTGCCAGGGATGAATGATAACTCCATTTATTGCGTATTGTACATATATTTTTTGCAGCTTCTGTCTGTTAATATAGTATCTAATTATCCATTGAACCCAAACATATGTGGTGGTCTGTAGCATTCCTGCTGATTGATATTTATATAGCAAGTAACCTTAGGATCATACAAAAATGAAACCTTTGTAGCGCAGTGTTTTGATGCTGGGAGAAGACTTGCCATACATCTCGTCTAGCCAGGACAATTGCTTATCAATGTAGATGTTGTGAGAACTTTAACAGAAAAATCATCCCATAAAGATTGCAGGTTAGATTTTTTTCCTTCTTGGCGAGTGTTTTAAGTACTACTACTGCAGCCTATACTCACACGGCAGGATCTGTATTTAGCACATCTACCTGAACCATAAACCCACAGACCCATGCACATACACACAAATAGTATATATGTATATATATTGACCTAAAATTGCTTAGGTCTCCCAACAGTGAAGCATCTGCTCTTTTTCTTGTTACCTATACCAAGCCTGTCACATAGTACAGTCGTCATAGTAGGTATATCCTTTCACCTGTGCATGTTGCCCCTAACAGCTCAAGTTCCTAATGGCACACTCCTTAATTCCCAACGATGACATGAACACCACTGACATCTGAAGGTTGTGCGATACAGGTTAACAAGACCTGACAGCAGCTTTATTGGCTGCCTTGCTTGATGCTCTGAGGTTAGAAAAACAATACTACTTGGCCCACCTTCAAGTGGTTACTTTGAAAATGTCAAATTAAAATTTTCCTCAAGTGCAGCTTTAGCCATGAGAGGGAGTAACTGGGAAAGCCTTAGCATATTCTGTTGAAGTGATGGAATTGCTTAAAGCCAAGTATTTGCAGTTCTGTTTTCTGCAGTCAATTGGCAGAATACTACTGGGAGCTGCTGTCCTACCATTTGTTTCCTCTGTAACTTAGTGAGTAGGAGGATCACAATGAGTACAGGAGAGGCAGAGTTGTTGGCTCAGTGTTGCTTTATCCTAAAACAAGCAAGCTGAGAGTCTAGATTCAGTAGGAAGGAGGGATATTGTTCTGCTCTTTACACAGAGGCAGGACAGCCTCTTTATTATTTTATTCCTAAATGTGTTCTTTCTGTGTTTTCAGCATTATCAAGAAAACCTAGACTGAACACCACTATTTCTCAGTCTACCTTTTGGCACACTACACAGTTAACAGTTATTTTCCTTCTCTGAGTTGATCTTTCCTTTATCTCACATTCCATTTCACTGTAATACATTACTCAAACATTAGGAAGTGCTCAGTGCAGGACACTTGATTCCTAATATTGAAAGGTGAGGTCTGACATCAGACATCATTGGTGTGCAGTGGTAGTAAAAATAACCTATTCATGAGCATATAGAGAAACCTTGTCATTGTGAAATAATAATATACAGTAAAATTCAATAATAACAATTCAGCTTGGCTGCTATCAATACAAAACTATCTGTGGATCTTGTGAACCAACTTCCCTCATGGCTACAGTGGATGTTTGCTTGGAATATTAAACTTAAGGAAGATATACACAATAGGCATGAGTTTGGGCTGCAGGAAATAACTCTTGTCAGATGGAATAGTTCATAAATCTTTTATCACGATAGTGTTAGAAAAATGAGCCGATTCTCTTTAACTGATCAGCTGTTCCTGATAAGCTTGCACTCGTACACCTGTCTCCACTTGCTGTTAAGGCCATGTACAAGGGTCACTACACTTAAGATGCAAAGTTGTGTAGACATGCTGCAGAATGTTTAACCTCTGAGCTTTAGTAATTGTAGGGCACATGATGTCATGCTACATCTTGAGTACCACTGAGTTTGATTTTATTACAGGCCATTCCCTGTACTCAGAACCTATTATATAAACTCATGAGTATAGATGAAAGCTTACTGTGAAGGAGAAAACACAGCATCATCTTTGCCATGCTGTGTGATGTTAGGGTTTCTGTTTAGGCAGAACACACATACTGTTAATGTACTTTTAAGATTACACTGTAGACATTTTCACTTTGACCACAGCCCAGCATGCAGGGAAATTAGGGAAATTACCCTGTGAGTAAAACCTGTTTTAGTGAGAAGGTGGTATTGTAGTAACTTGTAAGGCAGATTATGGCAAGTTTGAACCAGCATATAAGGATGAGTTTGTGTACCTGATAATGTAGGTTAGGATGCCTGGTGCCTATCTAGTCGCACTAATTCTTCAGAGCATTTGTAGCTGAGGTTGTCTGGTGTAGCTCAAGAGTAGTAGTAATTAAAAATGGCTAATTAAGTAGAAATGTCGGTGCCCATGAGCTCTTCTGTTTTTGTTTCTTCTCTCCAGCATTACCTCATACACACTAAAAACATGTTCTCCTGTTCCATCTGAAGATTGTCATGGTTCCAGGTGTGAGAGTTGAGGGGGACTTACGAGGGTCTTTTTAACTGTTGCATTTGACAATTTGCTGGCTGAATTCATAATCAGGATTTGTTTTTCCTACATGTAATGGGAAAATCTTGTGCAAGACTTCCCTTCAGCAGAACCTTGTGTTCACAAGTGTCGTGTAGCTGGACTGCACACGTGCATCAGGTGGTAGTACAATACTCTTCAGTATTTTGCCTTGGAGGACAACTAATGCAGTTATGTTACCCAGTTCTGGCATTCATATATACTCCTTGTTTGAACTTGAAAAAAATATATTTTTTTATCAAGTAGGGAAAAAAAAAGTTTCATCTTGCATTTTCTCTTGCTCTTTTTAGATCCAACAATTGCTAGTGTTCCTTAATCAAAATCAACAGGAATTACCAAATAAGGTTGCTACCTGAGAAATTTTACCCACTTAGCACACAGCACAAACAATTGCCAGGTTTGGTGGAGCTGCAGTGCTACTGGACAGTTAAGTTCACGTGGCAATTTTATCTGGAAATGTGTAGTAGTAAAAAATATCAAATCCTTTCAGAGGGATGCAACCGAGCCAAGATACTGTAATGAATACAATATATATATATATATATATATATATATATATATATATATATATATATATATATATATATATATATATATATATATATATATATATATATATATAATATAATTTCTAAAGCAAGATGTTAGGTTCTTCCAAAAAATAATAAAGTAATCTAATAAAAAGTAATCTGTAAAATTAAAAAGCAGCTGTAACTTCTTTTTAAATTTACAAACATAAAAATAAACAGCCTGGTACCTGCAGTGTGTGAGCAGGGTTATCGTGGGGGCATTTCTGACACGGGCATTCCTTGTAGGAGCTCCCGTAAGGGCAGCAAGGCATTAAAGATGGTGGTGGTTGTGATTTAACATTTGTGACTGATGGCATAAATTTCCATGACTGAAAAAATATATAAGGAAAACAAACACACATGCAAAGGGAAATAGATGCTAACATATTGTAGAAAAGACACATGGCAGGGTGCTACCCAGCAAGTGCACCTTTTTATACAATTGAGTGGTTTCTGTTTTTTAGTCACCAATGAGAAACATGCAAGTAAATAATAATGTGGTTAGTTCTCAAACCAAACATTTTTCAAAGTTAAGACCACATGCATTTTGGAGTATGTGAATGCAGGAATTGTGGAGAGTCAGCTCCCTTGTAGTCAAATCAAGTACAGGTAGTCGACAACCTGAGACTGGCTATGTTCTCATCGGTTAGTTGTAAGCCGATGCAACTGTGCTGATATCGACTGGATAAGAGTTTGGATTATCATATGTCAGACTCAATTATTGGCCGGTCTAGCTGCATAAGTAACATCCTTCCTCTTTATAGGCATTTTAAGTGTTAGAAGTGGAGGTCACAGCATATTAGTTAGTTAGTAAGAGATGTATGCAAGGAACTGAGACCACTGTGAAACTGAGGAGGTGTGCAAGTAGGTGTGGTGCGGACCAAATTCTTGCTGCCTGCTGTATGGATAGTGACGATCAAAGTGGTTGGAAATGTAAGTGGTCATCGGTTGACGACAACCTGTAGTTGCTAAACTAGTGAATACCTTTTTTTTTTTTTTTTTGGTAGGACTACACTCTTAAACCTTATTGGCTGAACATGCAGTGTTGCCATAGGCCACCTGGAAACTGTTTTGGCAGGTGTTTGTTGAATGATTTGTTTTATTTATAATAGTTACAAAGGTAACATGCATGAAATGCATTCATATTAATTTGTGAAATTTCATACCAGCTAATAATACCTGTTTATTTATTTTTAAGATCTATTGGTTTATGGTATGCGGCCAATTTGTGCCGAGTTACAGATTTGTCCGTGTTCACCAAGTCACCACTGACGATGTCATGCTGCGATATTTTATGTTTGATAAGTGCAAAACTTAGTGCACCACTGTGCTTCTTAGTACTGCAGACATTGCAGCTTGGTGCCGTGCTCAGCTTTATGCTGAGAAGACCCAGTGTCATATGCTCAAGGTATGCACAATTTTTTGTCTTCATGTAAGAACTTTTTTTGCCGTTCTTCATGTACCATAATTAGTTTTTCAGGGGAAAATGCCATGTTTAAGTAATCCTAAAGTATCACAAGACAAACACATTCAAGAAATATCACATCAAGTATTAAGTTTGTTATTGTAGGAAAGCATATTGATTCAAAGTTGCAGTGTTTGCATTTGTAGTCTTGCCAACAAGCAAAGCTTTGTACTGGTGTACCCAGTCCAGTGCAAAAACTAAACAGACCATGAGTACTGTCTGCATAAGTGAACTGGGCTCAAATCCCAGGCTGAACAGACATCTTGAGCTCCTCCGTTTATTCTAAGGTCTGGTCTTTGTTCGGCTAGAAAAGAACAGATGTGGAATATGTCATTCTTCTCAGAAATTGCCAAGAATGTTTAGAAATTAATTAACCCAAATTGCAGCAAAGACTGTGTTTAGAAATTAATGAATTAACCCAAATTGCAGCAAAGACCATGACTTTAGAGACAGTCACGAGGTATCACAAACCAAGCCAAAGATCAGAGTTCCGTTGGTGAGGCGGTGAACTGATGGTTGCTAACAGGGTCTATTAAAATAGTAGAGGGACTCGGATGAAAAATTATTGTTTGGCTGGCGGTAAAAACTTTAAAGTTTTCCTCCTCCCACACCCCCTTCCAGATTTCTTTATAGTGGTGAGATACTGTATAACTGCATTAGGTTTCTGTTCACCACACCTCTCTTTGCACTAAGAGGAACAAGTAAGCACTTTCATTAACTCCTTTACACAAGTGTAGAGATCCCCTCATATTAAGAATTCTAAGCATTGAGTACTCTATGCCATCCTTGTTCCCAGCATAATTATCCTACACCACATGTCCTTGATGTGTTCTACTTCAAGGAGTTATGACTTAAAATTTAGAATGACAAGTTATTCCCCATTAATATGTGGTCATTTCCATGTATTCTTCCATGTAGATATAATGTAAAATATCAACAATGGTTGCCCCTCTGCTATTTAGTGTTGTATAGCCATTAGGTCATCAGTTTTGTTGTATGCGTGGATTATACTCTTGTAAAAGAGTTGAGTGAAAGTTGCCCTCCTTATCTCTCAAAAATAATCTGGATCTAAAGCATCAGACACAAAATCCCACATACCTCCTTTCTTCCTGCCTCTTGTGTCTACTGTTAGTCATTTACAGATCAATCATCTGTGATACGAATTCAGGTTTAATATATGTCCATATTGAAGAAAACTTAAAAAATAGTATAAAACAAATAATTCCCAAAAAAAGTAATGGATGACAGCTGAGAAAATTCATAATCAGCTTCTGGTGTTGTGTTGTGAAATGACCACACATTTAACTGTTAACTAATTACTACTGATATTGTAGTCTGTAAGCTATATCTATGTTTGTATATCATATATGTCATGCATACCCATTGATTATCAGCATATTATATAGAGCTGAGAGCATTTAAGGTTATATAGAATCCCAAGAAGGCTCTGATTCTGTGTAAGCCTTTTAAACACAGCAAACTAAAGCAATCTCTTCCTAGGTCAAAAATGTTTTTCTTTTTATTATTATTTATTATTATTCATTTTTTTTTTTTTTACTTTGTAGTTCTACATACAAAGTTGGTGCTTGCATTAGTAATGCCAAATTCAGTAATTCATGGGTGGTACTTCCTTTGCTCCAGTTTAATTCACAAGAAATGTGTTGGTCTGCACAGAAGCCTGAGGACTTGCCTACTACCTAGGATGTGATTTAAACACTATAGTGTATTATTTTCATGTTACTCGTATTAACCAGTGTCTATATTACTGTTAATGAAAATTTGTACATATTATTTTTATATAGCTTTCACTTCTTCAGAGCCTCTTGAAAAATATGAATTCATACCATTTTATAGTTTAGTGAGGATCAACCAAGTTTGGAAAAGTTGGTTTGCTTCACATTTTAAAGTTTAATTACAGTTTGTTATATACATACATACATTAATATATATATTGTATATTAAAGATCTTGAGCCATTTCTCCTAAATGGTCTTATTTTAGCACATCTGGCTTCAAGTATTCTAGATAGGAAACTATGAACAAGGGACTGCCATATCTTTGTTTCTCCAGGGTCACTCCTTCCCAAGACAGGGAGTTACCAGGTGTAGTTATTTGGTTATTATGGTCTATATTCTGCTTTATCTAAAGAAACATTAAGCACAGAGTTTGTATATTTAAATAAAATAATTAGAATAAAATGTTTTTCATTGACATAAGTATGGTGAACTGCTTCAACTTGCATTGATGTGTGATGGGTATGCGGGTGAATTTGTACCTCACCTCAGGGAAACTGACGTCCCTGCCCTGCATAGTCTTGTTCCACATCCACACAAGCAGGCAGCAACCAACATCCAAGCACAAGTTTTGCCATGTCCATGTGGCCAAGCACTGTCCAGCTGGCACAAAGGCTTTGCCTGTCAGGAGGCACATTTAGTGAACAAAACATTGAATAGCTCGACACCACAGCTTTGGGCAGAGGCTGCAGTTTATTAGATGTTGATAACACTGCCAGGTCACATTGCACCATCTAGTTATAGCTGACTGCCCAGCAACTCAGCTGTGTGGACAACACCACAGGCAACAAAGTCCTGACTCAGAATTATGCCTCAAAGGTAAGTGTGTGTCTCATGCAATGAGCTCGTATAGTTTGTGGCTTGCAAGTCTAGGATTTTTCAGGACGATGTCCTTCCATAGGACAAAGCCATCTTGCAGTCTCTGACATAGTGTCCCTTTAGCAAATCATAACCCACATTTTCAAGTGTCCTGTAAAGGTATTCTTACCTTGATGTGCCACTCTTACATACAACATATCTTCTTACAGATCATTCCCAGCATTATTATTTTTTTCAATGTAATCTTTTATCATGATATTTCCATTTTACTGTGAGAAATGAAACCATTATTGAAAATATAATTATTACCCTTAAATACAAATGGCACTTACCTTGATTTATCGGTTGTATGATGGTACAGTTTCCCATAAAGAGCATGGATCTGATAAAACACTGCATGCTGGTTTAAGTATCATAAGAACACAGGAAACCTGAAAAAGCTGCAGTTTGAGATATGTATACTATTAATGGACAGTGAAAGTACTACATTAAGATAATGCACATTTATTGACATAATTGACATGATCTCACCTTACTATTGTGGAGAAAATTGAAGGAATGTGACCGGACAACCAACGAACTTCCTCATTACAGCATCACAACTCTGAAGAGGTTATCACTAGGTCCAATAGTTAAAATACTTGTTTTCAAAAGTTTCCAAACCATACATGTGTTTATTGGGTGAAAGCCATTGTTACTGTAGTAACTGCAAAACAATGACAGTAATAATGACATTCGAATTTTAAATATACTAAAAATTACATGAAAACCTAAAGCAAAAGGTGAATCACAAAATAAAGAACATAAACCTATGAATAGCTCTCAGGCAAGTCATGAGGGCTGGGCATGGGAGAGGCCTTGGGGGGACAGGAAAGTTGGGGGCAGAAAAGGAGGGGTCACCTGGCTACATAAAGTGGTGGTGATGGGTCCCACATTCGCTGCAGCATCCCATGTTGAAGTGGGAGTGGACTCCTTCCCCTGTTGACCCAGCTAGGCATGACGGTGAGGTGAGGGGGTGGTGGTTGTGGTGGTGGTGAGTCTTGGGTGACTTGCCAGCTGGTTCCTGTGGAGTCCAAGTCACTTTAATAGTTTCTGTCAGCATGTTCACCTGAGCCTGAGTTAATGGTAATACACTCGGTGAAAAGTACATACATTTTCAGGGGAGGGTCTTGTGAGTAGAATATTAACACAAATATTTCCTAATGAATCTCACAAGGTAATAAGTCATTTTGAAGAAGCCACCTGTTAAGGCTAATGACTCATCCAACTCCCCTTTAGTGAACATTAGGTGACTGAGAATGGCTGTGAAATAAACAAATGCACTAAGACCAAACACATTGTGAAACAGTAAAATAAACAAGCCATGAGAGCAATACCAGGAACTATGAATATGAAAGCTGATTCCTACTAAGACTGGTCCTCCACTACACCATATAAGGTTCACCTGACACTACCACTGCTCTGCTTCCTCCCATCACACAAACAAATACCGGGTCCTCTATGGAGAATTAAAGACAGGGTGTGCTAAGGAGGTTCTCACTGTCACTGTAAAAGACCCACTTACCTCTAAGAGACCAACAAAGTGGTACAAAGCCTTGACGGGCTACACCAACGACAAAAGGCTCGACTGGTAAGACAGTAGGTGTGTGCTCAAGAAAACCTGAATTATTGGATCAGGACAATAAATATCAAATAAATACAAAAGCTTAAAACATAAATACATCTCCCAAAACATTTCGAGTTATTCTAATTAATGTCAATCTAGAATCACCAGGTAACACCAATAGCTATGCAATGAACTTCATTAAAAGCTACATGCCCTGCACTTTGTAACACATCACCATGTCTGCCAGCAGCAATATGACCACTCCAAGAAACACTTTTAAGTAAAAGGAAAAGTTTTGACAATACCACTTAGAAAAAAGGTCAGCAGTGGTAAGTCTGTGTCTAGTGATGACTATCTCCTCCACACATGACTGGAGCATGCCCATTATTTTCAAATGCACTTGGGGAAAATTGTTCATCCTGCAATCTACACACAGGTAGATATCAACAGGATGTTCATCTGGCAGATGCACAGGATTAGTTAAACAGCATTCTGTAACAATATAACTTTACCTGAACTTCAAGGGCTCTCAACAGTCCATCTCTTGTAATTATATAGAAATAATCTTTCTCTCCATTCACAAAGAAATGACAGATCAACATGGAAGTTAGGTTCAGTCATTATCAGGCAGTGTCATTCTTTTAAGGCATGCTCTGGGTACTGATGAGGATACTCCCTCCTGAGGTGATTAATGAATGCTGTAATGAAACTTGCTGGCTGACGACAGAATCTTCCTTTCTGACAATCCATGGAAAGCCTTGTGTAAGACATTCTTCATCCTATTTATATATAAGTACACCTATTTACTTGGAATTTCTGTCTAATGATCCTTAAACCAATTACTTGAATTTCATTACAACTATTGAAAAAAGTCATTATACAAATAAATATATCTTGATAATTACCTTCAACAATTCCCTCAATATAGCCTAACACTGAACCTCAGGAAAGACTCCAGTACCTTCCAGTCACACAGGCATTGAAGTAACCACCATACTGAACACGGATTTGCCTACATATAATAATAATAATGTCTTTACTTGTCATAAATATATCTTCCCTTCATTGATAAATAACGTTGCACAACAGTAAAATCAGACTACTTAAGAGCTACTTTTACGTAGCTTTTTTTTTTTTTTTTATCAGAACCTTGCTTAAAGTCTTAAAGCACATTCATTGGGGAAACTTCTCAAGCATCAATCATAGAGAAATGCAGGACTTTGACCAAATGTTGCTAAACTTGCACAGGCAAGTAGCTACTTATATCCCGAAGCACTGGTTGCAATTAGTATTATGAATAGGAACCCAAATGCCTTATCTTCAAGATGTGAAAGGGGCTACAAAAGACATCCCACTTTAAATCTAAATAAGGAAAGACACCAGCAATAACAATGAATGGATGGATACAGGTGAGTATGTACAATGGGCCTGGAGAGAGAGAGAGAGAGAGAGAGAGAGAGAGAGAGAGAGAGAGAGAGAAATACAAATACCATGTCTATCTTTATAATTCCTCTTACAGATTTACATTGAAGTTGGGGTACCTGAGAAAAGTTCACTTTTGAGCAATTTACCCTCAAAATATATTCATTATTCCATCTAGTATTGTTATTTACAAGGCACACTGAAGTAATTACATTTGTCTTATCTGAGAAATACCTCTGTTCTGGATATGATGAAAGTCTATGGCCACAACACATAAGAGCCTGGAATGTGTCTCTCTGAGCACAGTACAAGTGTGACTGCTGGGGAGGAGAAATGTTCATCATTTCATTCTGATGACAATTTTTTTTCTCTTGCATTTCACTGCCATCTCCTGATGGCAAGTGAAGGAGAATATATCTAAAGCTCCAAGGATGCCAGCACATTGTCAAATAAACAAACCATGTGAATGAAATGAGAAAAGAAAACTGGTGACACCTAATATCTAGTATCCTGTGGTTATATTACCAATATAACTGTACCCTTGAAAAATGGCACAACAACACAATACCAAGTGTTCAAATTACAAATACAAACAATATGCGTGCACGTACCTACATGCACACTGCTTGCTTTCTCTCTCACACACACACACACACACACACACAACTAAACCATTTGCATCCTATAGCACACAGCACCTTATATTATGGCACTGTGCCAAATTAAATATTTTCTAGTCAACACAAAAAACTGAAATGCATACGGTTTTCCTCATAAATATCAGTCCGCTTAAGATAAAGTCACTGGCCCTTCAGTATCATCTGTCTTGTATGCTCTGCCAACTACTCTTAAATTAATGAAGGACAAGATTTCGTCGCTTGCACATACAAATGATAGTTGATGCAAAGGAGGTTTCACACATTCCACCACTACGACATCAACATTACAGCCCAAGACAGAGAGGCACTTGGCCCATGACTGGATGCAAGGCATCTTGCATGTCCAGAGACATCCAGCATATAGCAAGAAATCAAAAGAACCAAACTCTTAAATCTGCTGCAGGAAGTGCTATGAAATGCCATGATGTTAAACAAAGTATTTAGTCTTGTTTTGGATACTCTTCTTTCCAGTGTATGTCAGTCGTGTACAAGATAAAACATGCTAACATTGAAAATTTTGTAAAACAATGCATCATTCTTGCCAATCACTTCCTAAACACTTTCTTTACAAATACAAGAGTAACATCTTACTTAGAGATGATGATGGGCCTCTGTCCTTATTTATACAGTAAAGTACTTTAATAAAAATTTAATTTTAAAGAGTAATGGCAGGCACAGAATGACACTAACAAAAGGCAGTATGCAGTGTCTTCTCTGTCAGCTGGTTCTTGGTAAACAGATTTTGTAACTAATACTATAAAAACAATGCTACCCAAACCATACACCTGTCAGACAGTCAAGGGATTGGAGATCTACATTAAAAGGGCATACTGATAGGACAGATGGCACCAGGCATCCCACACAACCATTCACAACCAGTGTATCCTTCAGTGAATGGAACATAGCCAGTACAAGCCTACCATACACTGATGCCACCACTTATTGCCAAGAAGCTCACTGATCATCCTGGAAAAATCTACAGCTATTTGCTTCTTTATCCAAAAATTTTAAATAATTATACTCCATACCGTAACTTAGACATTGCACATGTATTCTTTACTTTAGACCCTAACCCTAATATCTGAGTAATTTTCCACAAACATGCTTCACAAAGCTGGGCAAGAATATAGAAAGAGACAGGTTTTAACAGTCTTGTGAAAAGTCGGATAGTCAGATTGGGAAAGGCTATGAAGAGGATTGCCTGCAAGATAAGATATATTATGAAGTAAGGAAAAATAGATACAAGGGGATTGAGGATAGTGTGGAAGTACTGCCTGTATACACAGAAAGCACAGAGTAAGACTTTACTTAGCAAAGGGATTGAGGCATTAAAGATATAGAGATGGATGGAAAGTAATAATTTCCACCTAAAATGCTTACCTACTTTATCAATCCTCAATAAGTTGTTTTCAAAGAATTAAATCATACAGAAAAGGCAAATTACCTGCCTCTTAACAATATCACCCAGTAAATACGCATCTCTACTTCATGATCACTACGAAGAGATTCTGTTTTGAGCTTTGAACTTGTGACTTTAAAGACACCAGCACAAGATTGTAATAGAGACACTCACTTCACTGTGCTTTGGGTGTTCCAATGATCTCTGGGCCTCATCTGCTGACTATCAGTGACTATCAGCAAACCAGAAACTTAAGATTGACGGAACACACAAAATGTAATCTGAGTGAGCGTGGAACTACCAACCATGACTCCCTCTCAAATCAGATGTTACTAATTGTTGTTTACTTATTATATATATATATATATATATATATATATATATATATATATATATATATATATATATATATATATATATATATATATATATATATATATATATATATATATAAACAAGACTTCCATCATATTAATTTCAAAGCAGATTACTAATGATGGTGTAAATAGCATCTTAATATTACACTGCTCAATTCTATTTAGAATAGCAACTTAAATGCAGTTTAATTTTGCAAGCAACAGCATGTCACTTAAAACTGCATTTCAAAACAATGGATCAAATAGGTATAAGACAACTCAACACTACAGCTTTACATATAATCATAAACGCTCCACTGTCACATACCATTCTGTAGCTACTATGCCACAAATACAGGACAAATGGGATGGGAGTGTTAGAATTTGTAAGCCAAACATAATCACAAGGGACCAGTTGAGGTTTTGCTAGACAATGCTAATTATAAAAAAAAATGTATCGCCATAATTTAGCAAATAAAATAGTGCAGTGCAGTTAACAGGAAATTCACAACCAACATCTATGTGTATGAGAAAAGAATATAAACTGAAAATATTTAAACCTTACTACTTGAACCACTTCAATGAATTGTATGTATGCTGGACAGCTTCCCTGTCTTCAGGCAAGCAAGGGATTCACATTATTGTTCCACTAATACTATGGTCTTAATAACTGACCTGCCTCTCCATTCCACTTTCTCATTTTGTGCTTCCTTTCCTGCCATTCCCATCTCCAAAATGTATCTCGCCATCCCGGCTTGCGTCTGAGGTGCAGCAGGAGGTATTACTCACGAAAATGTTGGTGTCAAGAAGTCAAAGTGAGGGTCAAGGAATTAAGTGCTTGAGTCAAGAGGCACCTAACGTTGGGACACCTCCTCTCAACAACCAAGTCTTCAAGTCCTTACACAACACTAGACATTGCTTGTCTATTTTGAGATGCTTTTCACAGAACAATTTATTATTGATGCATCACTTTTAAGATATTCAGTGGTTATGCTTCTGCCTATACCATGAAGGAATAAAAATATTAGCACATCAAAGTGAAGTGGGTAAGGAGGGGAGCAGTAAAATAAAGGAAAAGTAAAGATTTACATTGGGAGGGAAGCAACAACAGGAACAAGAAGCACTTGGCATCCATCCACCCGGCCCAGACACAATGCACCACTGGCCACTCACCTGGTGAAGACCCTGTGTGGGAGAGAAGAAAGCAGCAACAAAACACATGGCCACTTACCTCAAGTGGAGATCACTCACTGCTTAAAGCTTCACAATGCCCCTCCCATCTCGTCCACTTCTCTGCCCCGTCTTGCACTGGCGCCTTTGGACCCGTCCCTCGTCCTGTCCTCACCACTGCCAGAGAGCTCCCTAAGAGTCCTAAAAGGGAATTCAAGTTAAACAAGGCAGATCAAAAACCATAGACTAACAAAGCAAAGAATTTACAGATGGTTCAATTAACAACAGAGAAGAGGATAGTGACAATACCTTTCAGAGAAAGGATAAGTAAAGCACCTTTAGTTTTATGGCTGAGAATAGACCAAATAAGTTCCTCATATGAGAGGCAGTACTGGTATACAGGTGTAGGCTTAAGAGATCTAATTAAGTGAAGAAGCTGTACAGAGTGCTAACTAAAGAGATAAATGACAGACACATGCAAGATTACAAAAAACAATACTCTTGATTTCGTAAGACCTCCAAAATCCCTATATTTCCAGAAAGCTAAATATAACTTAAAAGTGCAATACAAAGAAATGCTTCTTTTATATTTGTGTTACTTCTCACACCCAAAGGAAAATATAAACACATTTTTCAGAAAACCTGCACTTAATTTTAGTCCAGAAAACAAGGCTTCCACAATGCTTCAGCTGCCAATAATCAAGCATGTGACAGTGACTTCCCAGTGAAGGATGACAGGTGAACACAAGGACAAATTAGTCAACACGCTCACCTAATAACTACCATTCTCCTCCCGATATCTTCTGCGCTCATAATCTCTGCTATTTGATCGCCCATGTCTGCAAGAAAAGCAAGGAAACAATGCTAAAACAGAGTAAACAAATCAAGGTTCAAAATGAAGTGGTTGCACTCAACACTACATGCCTATAACCTCATACAGTAAGAGAAAAGTGAGTAAACTACACAATGCTGTTTGTCATTATCTTATCTTCATTATTTATCTACACAGAGGCTGAAACTCCCACCTGTCCCGCCGATCATTTTCTCGAGAGCGGTAGCTGCGGTCACCTCGGTCACGACTGCTCGAACTGCGGCGGTCCCTGCTGCGTGACCGTCGACGTTCTCTTCTGTCCCGGTCTCGATCTCTGTCTCGGCTCCGATCTCTCCTGTCTCGGTCACTTTCATAACTGTGGAAACAAGAAACACCTGTTGAGATACTGAGACATTTACATGGAATGTGCTGTCATTATAAAGCTGCACAATGTCAGAAGGAAGGGCATCAGTGGGTTGGTAAAGGCATTCATTCTGCAGTAATATCACACAAGCTGATGACAACAATGTACACATATCTGGGGACCAAACTACAGGTCCCTGCATAAACAGCAACTAGATTTCTAATAAAGTACTTATGTATCATTGATACTGGTGCTGCTATCAATGTGGTTCAAGAAAATAGAAAAATAAATTCCCACTAAATTAAACACAAGGTATCATTTCACAGCATGCACACCCCCTGCATCTTACATAAATCAACAGGTCACTCTACCTTCTCCTCCGCCTCTCCTCCTCCTTCTTCCGGCGGTCTTCTCTTTCCCGCTCCCTTCTCTTCTCTTCCTCCAGCAGGGCTTTGCGTCTCTCTTGCCGTTCTTTCTCCCGCAGCTCCTCCCGTTCTGTTCTGGCCTTCTCCCGGCTCTGAGGGATAGAACAATTCTTTAGGCAATAGCTTGCATTTATTACATCTTTAGCATAAACTTTGGGATAATTTATATTTTCTATAAACATGTGGCATCTCTTTGCATTTTAATATCTGAATGCCATGGCCTGGAGTCTTGATGCTTACGTCTCTGATCTCCTGGATGGCCTGACGCAGCTTGGCAAAACCCACGTGCTGCTTGCCAGTGAGATGGTCATCAATACGCTGTTGAGCATCCCCCACTATAAGAAAGGCACCACACACCTCACAAACCTCCATCTGCTTCTCCTGTGACGCTGCCATCTCTGCCGCCTGGGAAAGGTGGTGGCGATTGGATGCTTAGTGTAAAATATTGCAATAAATTCAGATATGGTTATAATTCACTTAAATCCTTCAAAGAATTTCAGTTCCTTATAAGAATGCAGTACATATTCATATCTCTAAAATGTTACACAAGCCTTACTAACACCTCAATCTTCACTATCACCCGCATCACTCACTTGGTGCCACACAGAATTTTCACTGCTGCGGCGGAGGGCATCTCGCTCTTCCCTGAGCTGATCACAGAGCTTGAGCAGTCCCTGGGCCTCCTCCACATTGCCTTCTGAGCCAAGACGCTCTGCTTCACTCACCAAACCTGTTATCCTTTCTGAAAGCAACTCCAGCTGTTCATCCACCCGACCATCCCCTGTAGTACTGCTCTCCTGGAGATTGGAAGAAATCAATTACCTTGTGGTACTGAATATTACCAGAGAGAGAGAGAGAGAGAGAGAGAGAGAGAAAATTATTCCACTGAAAGGTCAAGAAATTACCAAATTCAGATCATCCCTAAGTCTGATTCCAAAAAAAAAAAAAAAAATGTGACAAAAGGCTAGTTTTTCCTCTACAAACTTTTATCATCTTCCACCAATAAAGAAACTTCAACAAAGCAGAAAAATTGTCTAAAAAGAGAGAATCACATCACTCAGGAACTACAAGATTTATACCTGTGTAAGAAAACACAACCTGGCATGACAACATTAGGTGAACAAGAAGCTGACATCCACGGGCATGTAAGGAACCTTTGAAAATATGATACTGACAAACAGTGACAGTGGTAACAATAAATATCATACAGCACAGGAGCCTCACCAATGCATCTTTGACCGAGAGTGCGAGACGCTGCTTCCCTTTCCTTATCCGCTTATCCACATCTGTCAGCATGGACTCGGCATACCTCACAAACTCGTCCTCAAAGGCAGTGCGGCGGTAAGAGTTGGAGAGATCAAACTCCCTCTTCAACTCTTCATCGTGAATGGTCTGCAATGGATATCTTTATTACAAGTGATTCACAATGATGCTTTTCATAAATACAGGAGCAACATGACTGAAATATGTCGTTTTATTACCACTTATTCACTGTGCTGCTTTTGAACGAGTACAGGAATGACATGAACCATCTCTACCATGCATATGACCACTAGAAAACTAAAACACAACAGAAAGAAACTCCAAATAATACACCACAAGCATCTGAAAGTGACTCAGCATCAGTGTCAATTACAAAGCAGCATCACAGGTGAACAGAGAGAGAAAGATGTTCTTACCTTTTCACAAGGGCCAAGGTCAGACTTTGTGTTTGTGAAGAGATCATGAGGGCAGAATTTAACCAAAAAATGACGGCAAACCTGAAAATTAAATAGAAAGGTTTGTTACGTTGACAGCACATCGGATTTAGGCTCGGGTCACATAAGAAGTGAAGAGCCATAAAATCCTACACGTTTAAGAATGTCTACCAAGAACAAAGACAAGGAAAGTTAGTTAAGAAAGTCAGGAGGAATTTGGTTAACTGTTCCTTGAAATTATGGCACAGTTAAGCTAAACAAATATAATGAAACTTTACACCTCATGAATTCTGCCAGAAAAAAAAAAAATTTCTGTCCACTAACTTATCCTCTTCTAGCAGATTTCACCTGCA